>NC_134693.1:23512214-23814714 GCF_050947455.1 Rhinoderma darwinii | reverse complement strand
CTACACCTATAAATGAAGATAAAGTTCTCATTATACCACACACTACGCCCCTAAATATAATAGCTGCAACTCTAATTATAATAGCACCATACACTGTGTCCCCCACACACACCGTGCCCCCTGTAGATAGTGCCTGCCATAGAGCACCCTGTAGATAGTGTCCCCATATAGACCACCACTGTATATAGTGTCCCACATATAGCTCCCCCTATAGTGCTCCACAGATAGCCCACCCCTGTATATAGCCCACCCCTGTATGTAGCCCGCCTGTAGATATAGCCCACCACTGTATATAGTGCTCCACATATAGCTCAACCCCGTATATAGCCCCCTGTAGATATAGCCCACCCCTGTATATAGTACTCCACATATAGCCCCCCTGTAGAAAAAGCCCCCCCTGGTAGATAAAGCCCCCCGTAGATAATGCCACACACTTTTTTATTACGATAAAATAACAAACTATTCAAACTCACCTTAATCCCATTCCCACGCCGTCCGGCAGCAATGAAGACCTGCTCTCTTCTGCGCAGATCTCCTGGGGTTGAACGCTTCCCTGTCAAGCAACGCCTTTCAACGACGCAAGCGGCGCAAAGTATTAATAGTAATTAGCCCTATCATGTACCTCACACATTAACTCAATATTGTCCATTATGACTCATAAACATGGTGGGGCTAATTACTATTAATGTGAGGCACGTGGAGGTTCAAAATTCATCTCACCGCGTGCCTCACATCAGAAAACAGAAGAACTTTTTTTTTATTATTATTGTTGGCAAAGTATCATTTTGGTATTGAGTATCGCAATACTATACGAAGTATCGGTATCGAAGTCCAATTTCTGCTATCGTGACAACCCTACTCCATATACTGTACTATAACTTATATCACTTGGAAGACCCATTTATGTTTGTTATAAGTTCTATATACTAGTATATCAAATTCGGTCTCTGAGAGTGGATCTCGGAGGCTAGAGCTGCAGGGAAGCTCTATTTGGGTTTGTTCAAATGACTTATTTTCAGACATTTTATGATCCGCAAACGCCCTGAAAAATGGCTAAAAATACGGGGGCTGAACGCCTCCAAACATCTGGCCATTGATTTCAATGGGAAAAAACGGTGTTCAGTTTCCACAGAGCGCTGTTTTACGCGGCCGTTTGTAAAAATGGCGTGTAAAAAAAAGTGCATGTCACTTCTTGAGCCGTTTTTCATTGTCTCAATAGAAAAACAGCTCCAAAAACGGCTGTAAAAAAACACATAAAAAAATGCTTGATGCTTAAAAAAAACGGCTGAAAATCGGAGGCTATTTTCCCTTGAAAACAGCTTCGTATTTTACAGCCGTTTTTTGTTTGCCGTGTGAACATAGCCTTTGTATACGCATGGCCATGTAATTGTTTGTATGGATTCAGCAAGTATATTGATCTCTATTTGCCCACTACATCCATACACAAATGTAGTATAGATAAGTTTGGAATTTTGCACAACTCAAAGTGATACCATAATGTGTCATCTGTCATTTCACATAGGACAGCTGGTAACATACAGCATTATTTTAAAGGGGTTTTCCTCTCGGGATTCTCTGGATCCCCCTGTATTAGACAGGGGAAGAGCGGCTGCAATGAGCAGCTCTTGTTCCGGAGAACAGGTCAATCACCCATTGACTTCAATGTGTGCTGTGTAATAACTCCTAACCCTCCCGTATTTTGTAGGCTTGTCCCGTGAAATAGGCCTCAAATGGAGCTTTAAAATGGTAATTTCTGGGACGTTTGTGGCGCTCCTGGGCGGGGTTTTAAATGTTCCGCTAATGGAGAGTCAAATGTTTGGAGGTATGCGAATAATACTACATTTACCCCGCCATTTACACATACTGATACCTTGTTAGGAGTGGAGACATTTTCTAGAGAAATGATGCTTTAGGGTATGTGCACACACAAAATCAAAAACCTCTGAAAACACGGAACTGTTTTCAAGGGAAAACAGCTCCTAATTTTCAGACTTTTTTTTAGCAACTCGCGTTTTTCGCTGCGTTTTTTTACGGCCGTTTTTGGAGCTGTTTTTCTATAGAGTCAATGAAAAACGGCACAAAAGGCTTCGTTTTTCGAAAATGAGGCGTAAAAAAACGCCCCGTCGGAACAGAACACCATATTTCCCATTTAATTTAAATAAATGGGCAAATGTTTGTAGGCGGTCTGCTTCCGTTTTTTCAGGCGTTTTTCGAGGCGTAAATGCCGCGAAATATGCCTGAAAACACTATGTGCGCACATACTATTAGAACAATTTTTCAAGCAGTTTTTTTACAGGAGGTGTTTCAGGTTTTTTTTTAGCATGGGCGGAATGATCATTTGGGCAGTGCCCACAGCCACTTAACTTATCAGCTACAGCACTTACACATTATGAGTGCAGAGTGTGCAGAAAACAAAATACAAGTGATAAGTGCTCCTCAAATGTAATTTGATCATCTAAACCAAGTGTATCTGTAGTGGTAATGCCAGGAAGAACAGATCACTCTCAGGCCCTGTTGACACAGAGTTTTGTCCTTCAGGAATTTTGAAGCAGGTGTTGAACTGCCTGCACATATTTTTTCCCGTTTTTTCTCAGTGTTTTTCGCGCACGGCCATTGGAGCTAATGCAAGGACTGTGGGCAAAAAACGCTCAGAAACTGGCGCCATAGGTTTTTTCTTCCTCCTATACATTTCAAGGGGAGGTCAGAGGCAGAAACCGCGGCAAGTAAGGACATGACACTCTCTTTCCCCGCGAACTGCCAAAGGCCACCCCGGGAAAAAAAAACACCTCTGCCTCTCATTGAAATCCATGGAGGGAGGGGGGTGATTTTTGGCCATTTTTTTTACGCTGATTCCGAAGCGGTTTCCGCGTCAAAAAACTCTGTGTGATCTGACTCCTAAGCAACATCTATCAATATCTAAAGACAAACCTAATACTGAACATCTCTGCTGATAGTCTCCAATGCCGTCTATACTTTTGCATTAAACAACAAAATACCCAAAATTTCTCCCTCTAGTCCTGGGACATCTTCACCTGTGGAACACGGACATGCCGATGGTGTGTCGATTGCGCCACCAGCCCTTCTGTAGTAAAGACACAATGGTGCCCCCCGCTGTCGGTGGCACTTGATGCTAAGTTGCTCCTTGAACCTCCGAACGACTCCATTGATAAAAATTACAGTATAGAATAGAACTTACTTGAGTTTACGTTTAATATTGGAATATTATTATTTCTGAGGGTAATTTTATAAAAATAAAAAAATAAATAAACTATAAGGCTGCAATCACAACTCGATCATTGTGTACATTCAGCGTATACGCAGATAAATTCTACTGGCAAGTCGACCATAGACTATAACGTACTGGGCATATGCCTACAGAGTGCCCTCTTGGCATACGTCTGTCTGGCATGATTCGGAAATTTTATTTAACTGTATTGAAATCAAAGTTAGCTTTAAATAATTCCTCATATTTAGGGTCGCTGCGAGGCCGGAGTTAACGCTGGGAGGACGGTGCTAGTAAAACTTTTCTACTGGTGATAGCAAGTGCTGGTATTATTGCATAAGAGGTGTGCAGTCAGATGACTTTCTATTTGGATTGGATATACTCAGCATTAGGAACATCAGAACTCGGTCAAATGTAAGATTGGCGCTAGCGAAAAAATAAATGACAGCAGACACGGCAGTGGAGAGCTAAAGACACTCATATTCAGCAGCCGGACATGTGTTCACAGCCTCGAAAGTCAAGTGCGGAAATCGGAGGATGATACTGACTGAGTTGGGGTCTATTCACACTGCAGCAGCGTCCGTTCAGTGTATCCATAGGCCTCCAGTCACCTGACGGATGCCAAAATAGTATCCTTTTGGCATCCGTGGCGCTGGTATTTGTCAGTAAATGCAATAGCGTAGTCGACTGCGCTATTCCGTACTGAGATATCCAGTATAAAAAAGTGTACCACACATTATACGTTTTTTACAATGGAAGTCTATGGGGGACGTACACGGAGAACGCAGCGTGAATAAACCTTAATAATGGGTCTTTCTCTGAGGCTAATATCACTCGGTGTGAAGTCATACCCCCACACCCACTTGTTCTACCCGTGTTTGGGTGTATTTACACGTGATGGATTGTAGTACATTGATGGGCACAAATTATGAAAAAAAAATGGGTTGGAGGACGTGACTTCACACGGAGTGTAAACCTGGCAGGTGTTTTTAGGTGGAAAGGGTGGCAATCCTACTTGTAATGGACAATAGGGGCGATTACCCTCTACAATACAAGGACATCCCGCAAAAAATGTATAATGGGAGTCAATGGCAGACGTATGGCATACAGTTACATGTACGCTGGGAGATTTGATAAGGATACAAGCCGAACGCGGGGTAAACAGAGTCCGAGCTATACCGTCCTACTTCACAATTTGCGTAAACAATGCTTTATGCCGACACAACTTTTTGCTTTTTTTTTCATCTCTAATATATTGTATTGTACGGTGTGTATATTGTTTGTATGACTTCATGTCATCTCTGTGGAACTGTGAAAAATGCATAAAAACAAAAATAAAAAAACAATGAATAAATAATAAAATATATATATTTATATAAAAGATGAAAATAAATAAAAAGAAAATTGGAATTAAACAATAACCAAAATGCAATACCTTCTTTCTGGAGGAATAATAAAGAACTGAAACAATAAAACAAACTAAATAAACATAAATAAAACGAATACAAAATATTTTAATACAATTTGTTGTCATTTTTATATAAACAAAACAGGGAAAATAAAGCGCCCTGTGTGACTCTTCCCTGCATGCTGGGATCTGTAGTGCCACAGCTACAGTCACTGGAGGCCACTCACCTCTGGGCCGTACCCCCCCCCATGCCAGGCTGTGTGCCCAGTACAAGCAGGGTTACACGGGCACTCGGCAATCTACTACTCTCGCCTTTAAGCCGTCGCCGCATCCTCCGTTGCCAGGGCAGCCGTGTCGTGGCTGATTGCCGAGCGGCAGACCCCGGGCCCGACAGCGGGCGGAACATGTTCGCTTTAGTCCGTTTCCTAGACGATAACGTATGTTATACGTTACCCGCGGGCCGGGTGAGAGGCTTTTTGCCAAGGTCTACGAAGGATTTTGATAACCGGAAGGTTTACACCGTGTACCGGAGCCCGGAGGAAGAGGAGGCCGAGGGGAAGACAACGCTGCAGAGGGCGCAGATCCTGGCACTGGCAGGTGAGGAGCAAATGTCATGATGGGGGAGGGAGAGGGGGACATAAATCACAACAGACTGGAACATGACACATCATATGATATCACGACTGTTATTGGGGGTCATTATCTACTCCCCTCCCCCACCATTGGTCCCACCATTTACATGGAGGACTTGGAGATGACTGATGCGACAGATGACAAGTAGATGCTCCTTATAAATGTATACGATGAGTCTATGGGCAGGGATACCAGGCTACCTGTGCCATGCAATGCCCAGCACAAGTGTCATGTGACTCCAGCGGCACCATGCCACTTTGTCTTTTTTCACGTATAGATGAGAACGAGGCTGCCGTTGGTTTCTTTGCCCACTTTGATGCCAATTTCGGCCAACAAACTGAATTCTGTATACTGACCCGCCATCCTTTGGGTTCGTATGTTTGATAAATGGGCATCTGACTGCTAGGACCCCCAAGAACAGCGGGCACATGACCCCGGGTCACCATGCTCAGCTGTTCTGTATCTCCCATAGACTTAAACAGGGGTGACCTCAAGACCTCGTGGTAACACTGTTAGATTTGAACAAGAGTTTAAGTCGTCCGGAGGTTTTGGTGGCCGCCTGTTGGGCATGGTCTACGGGCAGCAATGTTGGCATTGGCTCCTGCTATGTACTAATATGTAGCCCCGTTACTTAGGCTGTGTTATGTTGTCCGTCATAGACTAGAACGGTGTCTACAAAAGTGACCATCATGTCTGACACTGTCATAGTCCATAGAAGTTTAATGAAACTTTTATAGAAGGAAAAAAACAAACCTCAAGCAACGCAAATCCCTTTGGCCATCACACAGCCGTAGACTTTTGGAGAAGTTGACCAAGGGTTAAATACAAATGGTGGAGGTTTGCATGAAGAGCGTCCATGACTATATTAAAGGTAAGGGGTTTGCTCTCTGCCTGTATGAAGAGTCCAGTCCATAATGATGGAGGAGGTGATTGTATCACTGGCTTCCATGCGTCCTCCCCTATGCACTAAGGGTATGTTCACACGAGGTCATTACGTCCGTAATTGACGGACGTATTTCGGCCGCAAGTCCCGGACCGAACACAGTGCAGGGAGCCGGGCTCCTAGCATCATACTTATGTACGACGCTAGGAGTCCCTGCCTCGCTGCCGGTCAACTGTCCCGTACTGTAATCATGTTTTCAGTACGGGACAGTTGTCCGGCAGCGAGGCAGGGACTCCTAGCGTCGTACATAACTATGATGCTAGGAGCCCGGCTCCCTGCACTGTGTTCGGTCCGGTACTTGCGGCCGAAATACGTCCGTCAATTACGGACGTAATGACCTCGTGTGAACATACCCTAAGGGTTAGCAATGTTTGCCACTCCAGCTGTTGTGAAACTACAAATCCCAGCATGCCATGACAGCCAGCGACTTTATTTCAGCCAAAGGCTGTTAGGACATGCTGGGAATTGGAGTTTCACAACAGCAGGAGTGTCGTAGATTGCTGACCCAGGTAGGATGGGAGTATCATATAGAAGACGGACAGACATCCATACATACGAGAGAGGTAAAGAAAGTGGGAGAGTTCAGTAAAGTCTTGTATACAGGTGGGCGACCAAATACAGTTCTCCGTAGCGCCCAAAATGGCAGAAAATGGTAGCAACTTCCTCTGCGATGTCAACGGTGTCAGTTTTGTGCATGAGTCATGTGAGATACAAACCAATGCAATGGGACACCTTTAAAACCATTTTTATATTACTCCAATGCATCTAAAGTAAAAAATGAAGCAACTTTGCATAGTCTTGATTAGAAAATATCTTAACCGTTTTGTGCCTGCAGCTCCTATGCAGACTTATGTCTCCATGGTTACAGACTACAAACAAACTCTCTGTAGTCTAATCCTGCAGTCATACTACCTTACTACAGTTTCCTACTACTTGCTAACTTACCAAATCTAAGTTGGTAAGAAGTATGGGTCAGTTGCACAGAGGGTTTGTTTGTAGTCTGTAACTGTGGAGACACATAGGTCTGCATAGGAGCTGTAGACACAAAACTGTAGGAGATTTTTAATCAAAGAGAATTTGCAAAGTTGTTTTATTTTATATTTTATACTGGAGCACTAAATCCTTCATTGCAAAGGTGTAAAAAGTCTTGCAAAGCTACTGAACCCGAGGGCTAGTGAGGCTGCTCACAGGCACTATACAGCCTGACCACATGGAAGTTATAGCATTTGTGTGGAGGGACTCTTTAAAGGGGTATTCTGGTCATATAGAGTGGATAGGTCATAAATGTTGGATCGGTGGGACCCCATCAAAAACCAGAATGGTGGACCCTGATTCCCCGCCAACCGCACAGCCACGGTGAGGAGCGCTTCTGCTTTATTCTGACTTTATAGGAGTTACAGAAATAGCGAAATGAACGGCGTCCGACGTTCTAGCAAACAGTAAGGCTGGGTTCACACACTATTTACGGACGTAATTCGGGCGTTTTAGCCCCGAATTACGTCCGAAAATGCGGCTTATAAGCGTCGGCAAACATCTGCCCATTCAGGAGAAAACAGCACCGTAATTTCAGCCGTAATGGCAGGTTGAGGCGCTTTTTGTTGCGTCCATTACGGACGTAATTGGAGCTGTTTTTCCATGGAGTCAATGGAAAACGGCTCAATTTACGTCTGAAGAAGTGACAGGCACTTCTATGACGCGGGCGTCTTTTTTACGCGCCGCCTTTTGACAGCGGCGCGTAAAAAAAATGACCGTCGGCACAGAACATCGTAAGACCAATTCTAATGAATTGGCAGATGTTTGCCGACGCTTGTGAGCCGCATTTTCGGACGTAATTCGGGGCTAAAACGCCCGAATTACGTCCGTAAATAGTGTGTGCGAACCCAGCCTTAGGGTTCCAGCTGCCGGACCTCCACTGATATAACATTTATTACTTATCCAGTGGATAGGTGATAAATATTGTGGCCTGAATTCCCCTTTAAGGCTATGGTCACACGGAGTATTTTGGGGGAGGAATATCTGCCTCAAAATTCCGTTTGGAACTTTGAGGCAGATATTCCTCTCCCTGCACGCCAATTTTCGCAGCGATTATCGCGCCGTTTTTCGCCCGCGGCCATTGAACGCTGCGGGCATAAAACAGCGAGAAATACGCTTTCTCCTGCCTCCCATTGAAGTCAATGGGAGGTCAGAGGCGGAAGCGCCCGAAGATAGGGCATGTCGCTTCTTTTTCCCGCGAGCAGTAAAACTGCTCGCGGGAAAAAGACGCCGACGCCTCCCATTGAAATCAATGGGAGGCGTTCTCGGGCCGTTTTTGCCGAGTTTTGCGACGCGGTTTCCGCGTCAAAAAACTCGGCAAAATACCCCGTGTGAACATAGCCTAAAGGAGTTTTCCCATTAAGGGAATTTATTGCCTCTCCAACAAATAGGTAATAAATGTCTGTCTGCTGTGGGGTCCCCCGTGGATCACCAGAACGACCGCAGTGAGGAGGCGTTTGAATGTAGCGGTGGACATGCATGCGTCCTGTTACTCCATTCAATGTCTATGGGGCTGTCAGAATCAGGTGAGTGATGTACTCGGCTGTTTCCGTCAGCCCCAAACACATTGAATGAAGCGGCAGGGAGCATGATCGATCGCCGCTCCATTCAAGCTCCTCCTCCTAGAGATCGCTGGGAGTCTCATATATCAGATCTTTATCCATAGGTGATAAATGTCCTTCATGGGATAATCCTTTTAACTTAGAACAGGGGTGCCCCGACTTAGTACATGGACAGTATTTAGGGATTACATAGAAAATATTATATTTGTTACGTAATGGTCCCTTTAAATTAGTCAGACATTTCGGAGAATAGATGGCGTGTCTTGATATCATTTCCATGCACTTCCTAGGTGTTTAAGTTGAGGCGATGCTTTGTGCCGCATTCTGCATGGTTTGAGATGGAGAAAATAGATGCTTTAAAGAAAAGTTTTTGGGGGAAACGTGAATTCTGAAATGATCCGCTATTCGATACACATTGTTCTTTGTTCCATATCCATTGTAGAGACATAAAATAGTCTTGGCAAATTCTCGGCACCTAGAAGACGCTGCATCGTTTTAATGTTTGCAGCACAAAGCACATTTTGATCTTCAAGAGAAGCCAAGTCTAATCTGTTTAATGCGCTTCCGATTTTTTTTCTTTTAAGAAAACAAAACTGATCTGGAGACCCACGTAATGCAGAAAAAAATCAAAATCCCCAAGCAGTGTCTGAACTCCTCCGAAGGGTCTTGGGAGTTTAAAGAGGATGAAGAGCAGGAGGACGGTGAGCGGCGGCACAGTAAGGTACATTTATGACCTCTTATAAGCTGCAGAATGACGGGGTGGAAACCGTCATCTCTCGGTTACCTTGTGTCCTAAATACTTTATTATTCATGAACAGCTTTTAGTGTTTTTTGTGGAACTTTTTACAATAGCGTAACAAATCTTAAAGGGGTCTTCCATTTTCAGCAAATAGAGGTTATTCTTTGTGTAATGAAAAGTTATGCAATTTTTGCACTACTTTCGGTATCCATTTCTTATGTTTTTCAAGATCTCTGCTTGCTGTCATTCAACGAGAGGGTGAGTGTTTATTTTCCAGGAGATACAAATATGTCCTGGTCATGTGATGTGTTCATCACATGACCAGGACAGATTTTGATCCACTGAAAGTAAACAATAAAGGTTTTCATTACATGCAGAGAGCAGAGATTTTGAAAACCGCGAGAAACGTATGCATCTTTCTAATATACTATGGGGCAGATTTATTAAAACTATCTTAAACAGACAGCATAAAACTAGACTGGACAGGTAGAAACTGCACCAAATTTGTGCAATAAGTTTGATGCATCTTGGTAGACACTTTTCTCTTTTTAATGCCACCTCTTGTCTGGCGTACTTTACACCGATATTTTGCACCATGTCATTTATAAATCATTTTACGACTCCTTTTAGCCACACCCTTCTCTAGACACATTTCAAATTTAGTGAGGCGCAGAAAGTATCTAAAACACGTAATAAATCTGGCGCATGACCTGTGTCTCTTTTTTTTTTACACAATTTGAGACAGAATTCTGGCACCTTTTGCTTAGTAAATCGCAAACATTTGTGTTTCAACTACTCAACATTTTAAGATCCCTGCTTTCTGTCAGTGAATGCAAAAGTGAGTTCTTTGCATTCTGATACACATAAAAGGGATTTGGATTTGGACTTTCCCGAATATGGGGCAGACATGTAAAAAAGAAAGGGCTTTCTATTGAGCCCATACACCGCTTGCTCGTCTTTCAGAGGAAAGCCGATCAGAAAAGTGGCACAGCGCTCACCCGAGCACTTCTGCCACTTTGTTCTAGCGATTGGTGGGGGTCTCAGTGCTCGGACCCCCACTGATCAAAACTTCTGACATGTCACTATGACATGTCAAAAGTTTTATAAAAGTTTAGTTACCCTATAAGTAAGCCATGTGTGACCACAATCTTCTAGGGAATCGTATGACATATGTCTGCTGCATCAGTGTGGTTTTCATGTGTCATCCCTTTTTTGTTGTCCGGGTTCCTCCTCTACAAACACTTCCTAGTTTCACTTTTTCTTTTCTTCCTGCATTTCTTTTCCAACTGTTGCGTGCAAAAATTTTTTTTTCTTCTTCAAAAACGGACTAGGACATACTGTAAATATCTCACAATGGACACACGCTCCGTGAAAAAACACGCATGTGTTAATAGCCTCATTGAATTGCATGGGTCTGTGTGCTGTCTGTGGATAAAACGTACAGCACGCTGATGAGAAACACGCTCGTGGGAATAAGGCCTACCTAATAGAATAAGGTCCTGTGCAGGGATCGCCCTTCTAATAGGACATAAGGACAGGGTGGCCCTGCGCTGACTACCCCTTTAATAGATGGGAATGGTGGGTCCTTTGTCTAGTAGTAAAGGAGAAATACCTATAGACATATATACAGACATGGTATAACGGTTCTCACCGGTTTGTTCGTCGATCCTCGGTATCGTCTGGGAGAAGGTGCTTGGAACCCAGGCAACGCTTGGCGCAGCGGGTAGAGGCGGTCGGATGGATAGGCAGTAGTCAGGACAGGCAGCAGACGTCGTAACGGGTATGGCAGCAATAGGTCAAGGCAGGCGTCGTAACGGGTATGGATAGCAATAGGTCAAGGCAGGCGGCAGACAAGGATAGTCAAGTTCAGGCACAGGTCAGTAACGGGAAATCCAGACAAAAGGCAGAAGGGACGGAAACAGGGAACCAGGGCAAAGGGAAACTCACGGGGAACTTTGTTGAACAAGCATGGATGCAAGGAAGGAGGAACCTTAAAGACAGGAGGAGTCAGCGCGCGCGCCCCCTAGTGACTGCAGCCGCACATCGTGGATGACGGCCGCGGAGGGAGGTAAAGGAAAAAACTCACCTGACGCCGTCCAGGGCCAGCAGAGCGTTTAACAAATCTCATCCACACGCTGCGTAAATGATAAGCGGATAAATCGCTCAGAAATTGACCTGCGGTGCTTTTTTTTTTAATCCGCAGCATGTCAATCGTATTTGCAAACTCGCTGCTTATTTGTTTAATGGGAGGTAAAACCTGCAACAACTAGCAGATGTTGCGATTTTTGCGTCAAAAAAGCTGCACTTCCGCCGCAAAAATCGCAAGTCAGAATTTTTTTTTCAATCTTATACTTACCCAGAATTCTGTGCTTCTTTATCCAGGCTGGCCTCCTGGGATGATGTTTCATCCCATGGGACCGCTGCAGCCAATTGTAATGAAACGTCACCCCAGGAAGCCGGGCTGCGGGACGGCAGAGTGACGCGTCACCATGTCTATGGGTAAGTATGAACCGTTTATTTTTTTTATGTGCAGTTTTCCACAGCGGACATTCCGCCCGAAAAATTCCCTACGGTGACCAGGGCGGATACGCTGTGTGCTTTTACGCATCGTATCCGCCCTGTGTGAACATAGCCTAAGACAGAACCACTGCTACAGATCAGTTGTTAATATTTTGTCACCTTTTTTGTCTTATCAATTGCCCCGTGACTGTTTAGGGGTTAAATACCTTCTGCGTTTGGTGACATTCATTGTGCTAAAATTAGGAAAAAGAAGATGTGAAGTAATCAAGTGTCAGAGCTGTATCCTGAAATCTTTATTAGCCCGTATTTCACACTGTTGTACAACTGCCAGAGAGAAGGTTAATGATGTATTGAAGCTGAACATCTCTGAACCTTGATTACTGCCACATAAAGTATTGCTTTAACTAATTATGTCTTAATGAAGCAGGATTTTTTGTTCTGTTTTACTTAAATAGAACTTGCGATCGCTGATTTCTCTTTTGCTAAACTTTGGTACGAGGCTGATGTCAGTGTCTCCATTATTTCCCCTTCGTTGCTCGCTGCTGAGTCTTGGGCTCCGTTCACACCACAGAATACTTGTAAGTAATACAGAGCATGCAGAAGGCTGACACATAATACGCTGCTCAGTGGCCTTTCTAATAAGCCGCCTGTAGAAGGAAAGCAGCAGGAAATTTTAAGATCTGGTCGGCAGAGAGAGAGTTAACGCCATAGGGGTGAGGCAGCCCCAGGAGTCTAGGACCTAAAACATAGGGTCAGAAGTGATGTTCTAAAAAAAAAAAAGCGTACATTGGCAGCATTTCCTTGCAGAAAGAACAGAGCCTATTGCTTTCCTTAACCCTTTCAAGACCAAGCTCATTTTGGCCTTCAGGACCAGCCCCATATTTTCAAATCTGACATGTGTTAGTTTATGTGGTAATATCCGGAATGCTTTTGCCTATCCATGCGATTCTGAGATTGTTTTCTCGTGACATATTGTACTTTATATTAGTGGAAAAATGTTTTCAATAAATTCATTGCTTATTTGTGAAAAACACCAAAATTTAGAGAAAATGTGCAAAAATTATGATTTTTCTAATTTTAAATGTATCTGCTTGTAAAACAGATAGTAACTATTTTGTGTGGTATACTATTTCACATATTCCATATGTTTACTTTATATTTGCATCGTTTTTTAAACATTATTTTATTTTTCTAGGACTTTACAAGGCTTAGTACTTTACCAGCAATTTCTCAAATTTTCAAGAAAATTTCAAAAGGCGATTTTTACAGGGACCAGTTTAGTTCTAAAGCGGCTTTGAGGGCCTTATGTACTAGATAGACCACATTAATCACCCCATATTAAAAACTGCACCCCTCAAAGTACTCAAAACAGCATTCAGAAAGTTTCTTAACCCTTTTAGGCATTTCACAGGAATTAAAGCAATGTAGAGGGGAAATTGCCAAATTGTATTTTTTTTGCTGCAATTCATTTGTAATACAATTTTTCTGTAACACCGAAGGTTTTACCAGAGAAACGCAACACAATATTTATTGCCCAGATTCTGCAGTTTTTAGAAATATCCTACATGTGGCCCTAGTGTGGTAATGGACTGAAGTACCGGCCTCAAGCAAAGGAGCACCTAGAGGATTTTGTGGCCTCCTTTTTTTAGAATATATTTTAGGCACCATGTCGGGTTTGAAGAGGTCTTGTAGTGCCAAAACAGTGGAAATCCCCCAAAAGTGACACGGTTTTGGAAACTGCACCCCTCAAGGAATTTATCTAGGGGTATAGTTAGCATCTTGACCCCACAGGTCTTCTGCTATATTTATTTGAGTTTGCCTGTGAAAGTGAAAATCTACTTTTTTTCTGAAAAAATATAAAAAAAAAAGATTTGCAAGGAATAAAGAATAAAAAGCACCCCAAAACTTGTAAAGCTACTTCTCCCGATTACAGCAATACCCAATATGTGGAACTAAACTGCTGTTTGGACCCACGGCAGAGCTCAGAAGGGAAGGAGCGCCATTTGGATTTTGAAGCGCAGATTTTGCTGGATTGGTTTTCAGTGCCATGTCGCGTTTGCAACGCCCTGGAGGGAGCAGAATGGTGGAAACTCCCCAAAAGTGACCCCATTTTGAAGACCACACCACTCAAGAAATTTTTCTAGGGGTATATTTAGCATTTTGACCCCACAGTTTTTTTGCTGAATTTAGTGGAATTAGGCCGTGAAAATGAAAATCTACTTTTTTCTGAAAAAACATAGAAATGTTAAATTTTTAGAATCAATAAAGGAGAAAAAACACCCCAAAATTTGTAAAGCAATTTGTCCTGATTACAGCAATACGCCATATGTGGAAATAAACTGCTGTTTGGACCCACGGCAAGACTCAGAAGGGAAGGAACAATATTTGGCTTTTGGAGCTCAAATTTAGCTGGAATGGTTTTCGGGTGTCATGTCGCATTTGCAAAGCCCCTGAGGTACCAAAACAGTGGAAACCTCCCAAAAGTCCCTTTAGGGGACTGGAACGAGCGATCATTAGGTCGCTGGTACAATACACTGCAGTACTCATATATTGCAGTATAATATCATTTTTACAGGCTCCTGTAACAGCGCGATCGCTGTTCCTGTCCATTAGTCCCGGGTGTCAGCTGTAATACACAGCGGACGCCTGCAGAATATGGCGCGGGCGCAGCGCATGAGCCCGCTCCATATATAACCCCCCGCACCACGACATGCTATTAAGTCGTGGTGTGCGAAGGCGTTAATGCGCAGCGGATGGTGCAAAGTGAAAATTAAAATTTTCCACTGATATGCCATTTTAACGCACAATATGTTGTGCCCAGTTTGTGCCACTGAAGACAAATACCTCATACAATGCTGAGCGGGTTCTCCCGGATATAAAATATCATATATGTGAACGTAAGCTGGTGTTTGGGCACGCTGTGGGGCTCAGAAGGGAGGGAGCGCCATTTGGCTTTTGGAGCGCAGAGTTTGCTTGGTAACTGTTCTGTTTGGGGTTTTGCTGGTATTTCAGTTTATGATGTGGGGCTATGTGTAAATTGGGCAGAGTACATCAGGACATAATAAGAGGGTATAATAATTCGGTAAATAAATAATAATCCGCAGATATGTGGCCAATGTCGCACTGATAAATGGCGCCCGATCTTATCCGCTTTTGGAACGCTCTGCACAATTTCTGTCGCTATATTCTGAGAGCCAGAACTTTTTTTATTTTTTCTTCACCGGAGCCGTGCGAGGGCTTATTTGTTGCGGGACAATCTGTAGTTTTTATTGGTACCATTTTAGGGTACATGTAATTTTTTTATCACTTTTTATTAGATTTTTTTGGCAAGCAAAGTGACAAAAAAACAAATTCTGACAATGTTTTTTGTCTTTTTTTTTTTACACTTTTCACCGTGCGCTATAAATAACATTTTATTTTATTCTGCGGGTCGATACGATTATGGCGATACCAGATGTATATAGTTTTTTTATGTTTTGCAGCGTTTGCGCAATAAAATCACTTTTCAATAAAATTATTTATTTTTTGTGTCACCATATTCTGAGAGCCATAACTTTTTTATTTTTCAGTCAAAAAAGCGGTGTAAGGGCTTGTTTTTTGCGGGACTGGTTGTCGTTTTTATTGGTACTATTTTAGGGTACATGCGACTTTTTGATCACTTTTTATTCTATATTTTTGGAGGGTTGATGACCAAAAAAATAGTGATTCTGACATTGTTTTTTTAATTATTTTTTTTTGCGCTGTTCACCGTGCGGGAAAAATAATATTATAGTTTTATAGTTTGGGTCGTTACGAACGCGGTGATACCAAATATGTGTACTTTTTTTTAACATTTTCATTTTTTTCCTATAATAAATGACTTATTATAGGAAAAAAAGCATTTTTGGTTTTTGTAACTTTTATAACTTGTTTTTACACTTTTATAAAACATTTTTATTACTTTATTTTTTACTTTTTACTTGTTTTACTTGAAGACTGGCAGCACTGATCGCTGCTATAATACATTACACTACCTAGGTAGTGTAACGTATTATAAACTGACAGTGTGACGCTGAGAGTCACACTGACAGGAAGCTTATGAGGACCGGCCTCCGGCTGGTTCTCATAGGCTGCTGTGCATGGCAGACCCGGGGGCCGTTGTGTGGCCCCCGGTTCTGCCTTAAAACCGACTGCAGCACCCGCAATCGGTCCCCGGAAAAGTTTGTTGTAGCAACAAACTTTCCAGTTCGTTGCTACAACAAGCTTTCCCTGCGATCACATGACCGGGACCTGAACCAATTAGTTCCCGGTCATGTATCCGGGACCAGAGGCAGGGGTTAACAGCGCGATCCGGGTGTCAGCGCTACTCTGAGACACCCGGATCGTGCTTTTAACACCCACCGTGAATTCCGACGTGAATGCCGACGTGAATATACAGTGGGCGGTCGGGAAGCGGCTAAAGGAAAAGTATCACCTATATTTTGTTTCCTAATTAAATCCAGATAGTGAAACATAATCTTTTTTTTTTCTAATATGTTTTTTATTTTTTGATTAAAGATTTTATTATTCAATTTTTTGTACATGAAGATGGGGCGGCCATCTGGTCTGAGGTGCTATTAACAACATTTGGAGATATGCTTTACAGCAGCCACATGGACCATAGGGTATCCATTGACTTCTATAAGGCATCTAGACTTCTAGTCATGCTCTTTGACCTGTGCAGTTGTCATTGTGCAGGAAAGGCGAGTTGGGGAGCTGTGTCCATCACCTAATGTCAATGATGGATCCTGTGTTATCTATATATGTGTTACCGGTCAGTGTAATCCTACCTGTGATGATCATGAGATGACTGCTGAGAAGTGATCTCTACAGGATAGAAAGGGTCAGTTTATTATGAATGGTGGATCCTGTGTTATCTATATATATATATATATATATATATATATATATAGGTGTTATCTGTCAGTGTAATCCTGCCTGTGATGATCATGAGATGACTGCTGAGAAGTGATCTCTACAGGATAGAAAGGGTCCGTTTATTATGAATGGTGGATCCTGTGTTATATATATATATATATATATATATATATATATATATATATAGGTGTTATCTGTCAGTGTAATCCTGCCCGTGATGATAATGAGATGACTGCTGAGAAGTGATCTCTACAGAACAGGAAGGGTCAGCCTATTATGAATAGTGGATCCTGTGTTATTAATATATAGGTGTTACCTGTCAGTGTAATCCTGCCTGTGATGACAATGAGATGACTCCTGAGAAGCGATCTATACAGAACAGGAAGGGTCAGTCTATTTTAAATGGTGGATCCGGTGTTATCTATATATAGGTGTTACCTGTCAGTATAATCCTGCCTGTAATGAAAATGAGATGACTGCTGAGAAGTGATTTCTACAGAACAGAAAGGGTCAGTCTATTGAGAGGCTCAGTGGCCAGTGTCATAACTGTAAGATTTTAAGATTATTTTTTTTAAATAGATAATGACATAGAAAATAAAATAAATAATCACCAAAAATTCTTAAATATGTTTAACATAAAAACTTGATTTAAACTATAGGCCATTTTCTGATGACCCATTCCCTTTAAGCTCCTCATACTTTGCTCAGTTCACATTGATTTGAAATGTATCCACATATGTAGATATAGTTTACATGTTAGATACTGTGTACATACAGTGATACATTTCACGTCAAAGTCAACTGAGCAAAAGTTTGATGGGATAAAGGAAAGTAATGGGACATTTCCCCCAAAATCAGAAATCCACCAGTAAATACATTTCCTTCTGTTCAGCTGTTTCTTGGATCTTGTTTCTGGGAAGGCTAGGTGAACCCAATATGACTGTATGACTGGCATTACAGCTCTCAGGGATTGTCACTAGTAGAAATGAGCAAATCAGTGAATATTCACCATGACAAATGACTTGGCTCCCGTCAAGACCAGCTTTTCCCTGCTCCCATATTTCTTCATTCCTAGGAAAATTTGGCATTTCGGACCCTAAAAAAGCTGGGTAATTGCCTCTGTGGAATACGTAATAGTCGTCATGTTTGGTAGTCACCCAGCTTACCCATATGGTTGAAGATAGAATCTAAAATTCTCCTTTATAATCTATGCCAGTAAGGAATAACAGCAGTAGCCTCCAGTTAATGCTTGTGGTGACTTCCATCCGTAAGTATACACTATAGTGTAGTCATCGGAGTAGTATACAGTTAGTCATGCCCATGTGTATCTTCACTGGGTGTTAGCTTTTAAAATCTCATTACAGCAAAAGAAGTCATTGTCATCTTGACTATCCTAGAGGAGATTACAGCTGCAGAGCTATCATGGCTTCACTTCTTTACCATAAAATCTTTTTATTGTACATCTCTATTGATGCTGTAGGACCATTAACCAAATACATCTGCCTTTCTTACTAGGCGAAAATTTCCACTTGATTATCCTTTTACTTCTCATTCCTCTATTACTTCCTGGCATCTTTCATTCTGCTTTAATATGTAGTTGTACCGAACCGGACTTATACTTCCCATTGTAGGCTCTCCGTTTACTACAGGACACATTGGGATAAGAGATGCAATATGGGATCAGACTGTAATAATCTAACTAAGTTTAAAATATATTTGACGGTCTAGCTCTTACTTTTTTCTTTGTAAAAGCTGCTTGTGCAAAGTAGAGATCTTCTGATTATCAGATGCTATCAAGTGTATCTCTCTATACAGAGTCTGATATAATGATAAGGCAAGCAGTGATGTCATATAATAATAAAGCAGGCGTTGAGGTCAAATAATGATAAAGCAGGCAGTGATGTCATATAATAATAAAGCAGGCGTTGAGGTCAAATAATGATAAAGCAGGCAGTGATGTCATATAATGATAAAGCAGGCAGTGATGTCATATAATGTTAAAGCAGGCAGTGATGTTATATTATGAAAAAGCAGGCAATGATGTCATATAATGTTAAAGCAGGCAGTGATGTCATATAATGATAAAGCAGGCGTTGAGGTCAAATAATGATAAAGCAGGCAGTAATGTCATATAATGCTAAATCAGGCAGTGATTTCATATAATACTAAAAGAAGGCAGTGATGTTATATAATAGTAAATAAGGCAGTGATGTCCTATAATGATAAAGCAGTCCATGATGTCATATAATGAAAAAGCAGGCAGTGATATATAACAATAAAGCAGTCAGTGATGTAATATAATGATCAAGCAGACAGTGATGTCATATAATGATTAAGCAAGCAGTGATGTCATATAATGATAAAGCAGGCAGTGATGTGATATAATGATTAAGCAAGCAGTGATGTCATATAATGATAAAGCAGGCAGTGATGTCATATAATGATAAAGCAGGCAGTGATGTCATATAATGATAAAGCAGGCAGTGATGTCATATAATGATAAAGAAGGCAGTGATGTTATATTATAGTAAATAATGCAGTGATGTCATATAATGATAAGGCAGGCAGTGATGTTATATAATAGTAAATAAGGCAGTGATGTCATATAATGATAAAGCAGGCAGTGATGTTATATAATGATTAAGCAAGCAGTGATGTCATATAATGATAAAGCAGGCAGTGATGTGATATAATGATAAAGCAGTCAGTGATGTCATATAATGATAAAGCAGTCAGTGATGTCATATAATGATAAAGCAGGCAGTGATGTCATATAATGATAAAGCAGGCAGTGATGTCATATAATGATAAAGAAGGCAGTGATGTTATATTATAGTAAATAATGTAGTGATGTCATATAATGATAAAGCAGGCAGTGATGTTATATAATGATAAAGCAGGCAGTGATGTCATATAATGATAAAGCAGGCAGTGATGTTATATAATGATAAAGCAGGCAGTGATGTCATATAATGATAAAGCAGGCAGTGATGTTATATAATGATAAAGCAGGCAGTGATGTCATATAATGATAAAGCAGGCAGTGATGTTATATAATGATAAAGCAGGCAGTGATGTCATATAATGATAAAGCAGGCAGTGATGTTATATAATGATAAAGCAGGCAGTGATGTCATATAATGATCAAGCAGGCAGTGATGTTATATAATGATCAAGCAGGCAGTGATGTCATATAATGATAAAGAAGGCAGTGATATCATATAATTATAGAGCAATCAGTGAATGTATGCTTTTGATATGACCATGGAATGCTAGTCAGAACAGGTATATACTATGCAGCATATGACTAGTCTACATCTATGAAAGCCATGGCATCACCCAGAAACCGCCTATGATGCTTGGCAATGTATTAGTTTCAAGTTGACATAAAGCACCACATTAGAATACAATCATCATGGTGCCAATATCTGTACTGGATTAAACCCCCCTAAGGGCTCAGGCAAGCGTGTTGTGCCCGGTATAACGTCTGAGTTTCATGGAGTCATAGTACAGCACTTGAAGATTTTTATGGCGCCCCACTGAATTTCTGGATGCCTCAGATTTCATACAATTTTTTTTGTTATATTGGATTCTGTATGAATCCAACAGGAAAAAGTTGCTGCATGCTCCGTCGATGATGTATTAGACAGGTGTTCTCTCCTAAAGGTATTACGGCTGGTGGAGAATATCTCTGCATTACGGCTCTGTATGGAGCATCGTCTGGCAGCATGAGTATCTGCTGCTCTGTAGCACATAACCGCAGGAACTCTGTGTGCCACCGTACAGGCTCTGTCGGTGCATGGTTTTATGTAAATAAATATGGTGTAAAGTTCAACCAACCTGACATAATTGTTGGTACAGTCCCTCACCATTGCCAGCATCTCTGCTTGCTGACAGTGAATGGCAACATTCTCATTTACATTGTTTTAGTAAAATACACTTAACGATATTCATTAACGATCTTATTTTCTGGTTAACAATCATCGTTACGTATATAGGCACCAGGCTGTCTTCTGATTTGGCATCGTCATTATAGGGAGATAATTGATCTACTTGGAAGTGTGGAGTATATTGTCTACAAGGGAGAAGAGTGGTAATAGATAAAAATCCATTATATCCTACGCCTGATCTCTATAGTCACATCTCTTGTTTCTTTGTAATGATGCAAATTTACATCTTACTCCTTGATCTGATTTATCAGTCTACACATATAATACTCATAGCCCCGGGCTGGACAGGTCCCAGGAGCCAACGCACCAAGAAATGTACTTATTTTTCGGATTTCTCTATTGATGTCTTCAGAAGGTCTTATTGTCTGGCTGTCTTCAGAAGTTGTACTATTTGCTACTAAAGTCTGTAGTAACTTGTCCAACCCCCATATAACCATCTTGATATACAGTGGATGTAAAAAGTCTACATGCCCCTGTTAAAATGCCAGCTTTTTGTCATGTCAAAAAAGTTAGTACAGGGTGAATCATTTCAGAACTTTTTCCATCTTTAGTGTGACCCATAATCTGTACAATTACATTGAAAAACAAACTAAAATCAATTGGAGGGGGAAAATAAAAATAATAAAACTACAATAATGTGGTTGCATAAGTGTGAACACCCTCTTATAATTGGGGATGTGGTTGTGTTCAGAATTAGCCAATCACATTTAAACTCATGTTCAATAGTAGTCCGTACACAGCTGCCATTATTTCAAGTGATTCTGAGTTACCCCATATAAAGTTCAACTGTCCTATTAGGATTTTCCTGACATTTTCTTTGTTGCATGTGACAGCAAAAGCCATGGTCCGTAAAGAGCTTACAACACATTAAAGGGAACTAATTGTTGAAAGGCATCAGTCAGGAGAAGGGTACCAAAGAATTTACAAGGCATTAGAAATACCATGGAACACAGTGAAAACGGTCATCAAGAAGTGGATTACATTTGGCACAAAAGTGACATTACCAAGAACTGGACATCCCTCAAAACTTGTTGAAAAAACAAAGAAAAACATCCAAGCCCGGCTATGTTTTGCAAAGACCTACGTCAAGTCTGCCAAAAGCATGTGGGAAAACGTGTTCTGGTCTGATGAGACCAAGGTTGAACTAGTTGGCCATAATTCCAAAAGGTATGTTTGGTGCACATCACCAAAGCCATCACTGCACATCACCAAAAAACACCATACCCATAGTGAAGCATGGTGGAGGCAGCATTATGGAGCATGGTGGAGGAAGCATTATGGAGCATGGTGGAGGCAGAAATATGGAGCATGGTGGAGGCAGCATTATGAAGCATGGTGGAGGCAGCAATATGGAGCATGGTGGAGGCAGCATTATGAAGCATGGTGGAGGCAGCATTAAGAAGCATGGTGGAGGCAGCATTATGGAGCATGGTGGAGGAAACATTATGGAGCATGGTGGAGGCAGCATTATGGAGCATGGTGGAGGCAGCATTATGGAGCATGGTGGAGGCAGCATTATGGAGCATGGTGGAGGCAGCATTATGGAGCATGGTGGAGGCAGCATTATGGAGCTTGGTGGAGGCAGCATTATGGAGCATGGTGGAGGCAGAATTAAGAAGCATGGTGGAGGCAGAATTATGGAGCATGGTGGAGGCAGCATTATGAAGCATGGTGGAGGCAGCATTATGAAGCACGGTGGAGGCAGTATTCTGGAGCACGGTGGAGGCAGTATTATGGAGCACGGTGGAGGCAGTATTATGGAGCACGGTGGAGGCAGTATTATGGAGCACGGTGGAGACAGCATTATGGAGCACGGTGGAGACAGCATTATGGAGCACGGTGGAGACAGCATTATGGAGCACGGTGGAGGCAGCATTATGAAGCACGGCGGAGGCAGCATTATGAAGCACGGGGGAGGCAGCATTATGAAGCACGGGGGAGGCAGCATTATGGAGCACGGTGGAGGCAGCATTATGGAGCACAGTGGAGGCAGTATTATGAGGCACGGTGGAGGCAGTATTATCTGGCACGGTGGAGGCAGCATTATGGAGCACGGTGGAGGCAGCATTATGGAGCACGGTGGAGGCAGCATTATGGAGCAC
Source organism: Rhinoderma darwinii (assembly GCF_050947455.1). Classification (NCBI taxonomy): domain Eukaryota; kingdom Metazoa; phylum Chordata; class Amphibia; order Anura; family Rhinodermatidae; genus Rhinoderma; species Rhinoderma darwinii. The sequence goes on along the minus strand of NC_134693.1, from coordinate 23,791,706 downwards.
GGTGGAGGCAGCATTATGGAGCACGGTGGAGGCAGCATTATGGAGCACGGTGGAGGCAGCATTATGGAGCACGGTGGAGGCAGCATTATGGAGCACGGTGGAGGCAGCATTATGGAGCACGGTGGAGGCAGCATTATGGAGCACGGTGGAGGCAGCATTATGGAGCACGGTGGAGGCAGCATTATGGAGCACGGTGGAGGCAGCATTATGGAGCACGGTGGAGGCAGCATTATGGAGCACGGTGGAGGCAGCATTATGAAGCACGGTGGAGGCAGCATTATTCTTTGGGGCTGTTTTTCTGCAGCTGGAACTGGGGCTTTAGTCAAGGTGGAGGAAATTATGAACAGTTCCAAATATCGGGCAATATTGGCACAAAACCTGCAGCCTCTGCTAAAAAGCGGAAGATGAAGAGGAAATTCACCTTTCAGCACGACAACCGCCCAAAGCACAGCTCCAAATCGACAAAAGAATGGCTTCACCAGAAGAAGATCAATGTTTCAGAATGGCCCAGCCAGAGCCCAGACCTGAATCCCATTGAAAATCTGTGGGGTGACCTGAAGAGGGCTGTACACAGGAGATGCCCTCGTAATCTGACCGATCTGGAGCGCTTTTGCAAGGAAGAGTGGGCAACAATTGTCAAGTCAAGATTTGCCATTCTGATAGACTTCTACCTAAAAAGACTGAATGCTGTCATAAAGTCAAAGGGTAATTCAACAAAGTATTCTTTTAAGGGTGTGTATATTTATGCAACCACATTATTTTTGTTCTTTGTTTTTCTTTTTCCACCCTAAAAGATTTCAGTTTGTTTTTCAATACAATTATACAGATTATAGGGGACATTAAAGGTGAAAAAAAGTTCTGAAATGATTCATCTTGGACAGATTTCTTGACATGGCAAAAACCTGGCATTTTAACAGGGATGTATAGACTTTTTTTATCCACTGTATGTGTGCTGTATATAGCAAGGTTGGTCAAATAGCAGGTGCCACTTTGTCAACCTTTCTAAATAGTTTCTGCTCACATTCATTTCTGGTAATATTGATGAATAAATATCTTCATTGGCTTCTCTTTCTATTGATTTAGAGATTGGATGGTCGGAAACAAGTAGAAGGAACCCGCAAGAGCATTGAAGCTGTGGTGGCTCGTCTGGAGAAACAGAATAGTGTGACACCGAGTCACAACTCCAGCTGTGAGGACATCTTCCTGGACCCCTGTCAGATGGCAGGGAACATGGACACATTGGATGATCCCTTGATCCCCAGAGTCTTATATGAGGAGCTGCTGAGGAGTTATCAGCAACAACAGGTGGAAATGAGGCACATCCAGCATGAGCTGGAGAGGACTCGGAGGCAGCTGGTTCAGCAGGCCAAAAAACTAAAGGATTACGGGACATTAGTCACAGAAGTCAAGGAACTTCGGATCCTCAACAGAAGACTCCAGGATGTGTTATTGCTCAGACTGGGCAGTGGTAAGTGGTTGAATTGATAACTTATTTTATAAGGCCTTTATAAATTTTTGGCCACAACTTTTATACCCTAAGTGGTCTGTGTTCCCTGGTTGTCAGCGTGCAGGTACCAAATGGTCAAAAGAACATTCAGTAGCCTAATCCTTGGTGGTTCATTGGGCTACTTGTCCGTAGGGGACTTTTATTTGCCCCTTAGCCCCTTGATTTTCCTCTGCCCGTGTTTCCTGTGAATGGTGGTAGGGGGACCTGTAAATCTACCTAGATGTTGGGCCATGCAACATTTTCTTCGTGGAAGATCTGGACCATCCCTTAAAGATCAGACACTTCAGTTAACCATTATCTTGCCTTTATAGAGATGATCTATTGTTAAGACCATGCTTATGTACAGTGAAGGAAATAAGTATTTGATCCCTTGCTGATTTTGTAAGTTTGCCCACTGTCAAAGACATGAACAGTCTAGAATTTTTAGGCTAGGTTCATTTTACCAGTGAGAGATAGATTATATAAAAAAGAAAACAGAAAATCACATTGTCAAAATTATATATATTTATTTGCATTGTGCACAGAGAAATAAGTATTTGATCCCTTTGGCAAACAGGACTTAATACTTGGTGGCAAAACCCTTGTTGGCAAGCACAGCAGTCAGACATTTTTGTAGTTGATGATGAGGTTTGCACACATGTTAGATGGAATTTTGGCCCACTCCTCTTTGCAGATCATCTGTAAATCAAGATTTTGAGGCTGTCGCTTGGCAACTCGGATCTTCAGCTCCCTCCATAAGTTTTCGATGGGATTAAGGTCTGGAGACTGGCTAGGCCACTCCATGACCTTAATGTGCTTCTTTTTGAGCCACTCCTTTGTTGCCTTGGCTGTGTGTTTCGGGTCATTGTCGTGCTGGAAGACCCAGCCACGAGCCATTTTTAAGGTCCTGGTGGAGGGAAGGAGGTTGTCACTCAGGATTTGACGGTACATGGCTTCATCCATTCTCCCATTGATGCGGTGAAGTAGTCCTGTGCCCTTAGCAGAGAAACACCCCCAAAACATAATGTTTCCACCTCCATGCTTGACAGTGGGGACGGTGTTCTTTGGGTCATAGGCAGCATTTCTCTTCCTCCAAACACGGCGAGTTGAGTTAATGCCAAAGAGCTCAATTTTAGTCTCATCTGACCACAGCACCTTCTCCCAATCACTCTCAGAATCATCCAGATGTTCATTTGCAAACTTCAGACGGGCCTGTACATGTGCCTTCTTGAGTAGGGGGACCTTGCGGGCACTGCAGGATTTTAATCCATTACGGCGTAATGTGTTACCAATGGTTTTCTTGGTGACTGTGGTCCCAGCTGCCTTGAGATCATTAACAAGTTCCCCCCGTGTAGTTTTCGGCTGAGCTCTTACCTTCCTCAGGATCAAGGATACCCCACGAGGTGAGATTTTGCATGGAGCCCCAGATCGATGTCGATTGACAGTCATTTTGTATGTCTTCCATTTTCTTACTATTGCACCAACAGTTGTCTCCTTCTCACCCAGCGTCTTATTTATGGTTTTGTAGCCCATTCCAGCCTTGTGCAGGTCTATGATCTTGTCCCTGACATCCTTAGAAAGCTCATTGGTCTTGCCCATGTTGTAGAGGTTAGAGTCAGACTGATTAATTGAGTCTGTGGACAGGAGTCTTTTATACAGGTGACCATGTAAGAGCTGTCTTTAATGCAGGCACCAAGTTGATTTGGAGCGTGTAACTGGTCTGGAGGAGGCTGAACTCTTAATGGTTGGTAGGGGCTCAAATACTTATTTCTCTGTGCACAATGCAAATAAATAGATATAATTTTGACAATGTGATTTTCTGTTTTTTTTATATATATAATCTATCTCTCACTGGTAAAATTAACCTAGCCTAAAAATTCTAGACTGTTCATGTCTTTGACAGTGGGCAAACTTACAAAATCAGCAAGGGATCAAATACTTATTTCCTTCACTGTATGTAAAGCAAGCGTTCTGGTTGTTGTAGCTAACAGTACGTGCTTCTCCTGTGCCAGTTTGAGAAATGTTCCCAATATACCGTAAGTATATCATGCATTATAAAACTTCAGGCCAATGTCACCCGCCTTTTTTCCCGAAGAATGTTAAGAACCATATTATGGCTGTAATACCGGGTCTTCTGCAGTTCCACTGAAACTGAAAAGATCCGGGTATTGCGGCTGTAATTCAGGCGCAAAAATTAGGCTACATTACAGCCTTCTGAAACCAGCCTAATGCAGGGTGGGAAAATATTCCTTCACTGGCAAATGCCCACCTCAGAGCGGTTCTGCTTTATATTGGTGGACAATGAGGATAATGAATTCACCTTAGTTCGTGGTGTCATCCAGATAAAGTTTGAAGTTTTCAAGTTGTAGTTCCCACTTGATCTTTCCTGGATGTGTATTATATCTTTGCATTGTGCCCTCTCTGCTCCCTTTAAATGCACGCTGATTTATCTACATCATATGAAACTTAAACCATTTTAGCAGCCCCTCTTCCCACAATTTATTTCTCTCATTTGGAGCACAGAACGCTCGGTGAAACCAGCAATCTATAAACCGAGTTGAAACCCCGTCGGCTGCTAACAAATCTCTATGTGCTGTCAGTATCTCTGTCCCCGCACAACCTGGAAATCCTGCTGACTTCAGTACATTGCTTCTCTCGTCTCATCGGAGCACAAACGTTGCTTACCTTTTTTTCCCAGAGATAATATGAAATGCTTTATTCCAGTCCTCCGGCTTTCAGGATAAAGGCAAACTGGTGGCTCTGTCCCATGTGCTGCTTGTGATCTATCTATCTATCTATCTATCTATCTATCTATCTATCTATCTATCCATCTATCTATCCATAAATAGGCAGCACTCAAAGGCTTATGGTGAAAACAGAGGGGGCTTTATTGACTAAAGATAAAGTGGCAAACCTCTTTAAGTCTTGACTCGCGGAAGAACAAGGATACAACACTTGGAGTGCCCCTATGCGTGTTAGATGATCCTGACAAAATCAGCGGGTTCGGCTGATCCTGATTTAATGTGTATAACCATCTATATTTAACATTTTAGTATATATGAGATGAGTCCTAGCACTAAGGCTGCCAAGTGAGACTTTCTTGTAACGTAATAGCCGCTGTGATAGAATAACATATACAGAACAAGTTATTGCAGAGCCTCCTAAAAATTATACCCACCTAGATCCTCGCTCAGTAACGTAGCACTGGGAAAAACCTTAACCCCCTTCTGTCCTCATTTCTTTCCCATATTTGTGAGTGCGTCTTGTTACCAGCGGACTCCCTCACCTCCCGCTGACCCGCAGTAGGATTTTCTCTAGTTCTCTTCTGCCATCTCAACGTTTGAAGTCTAACAGAGTATCGTATGGGATGCTTCTTCCATCCTTCCCTGCTCCTAGGTGGTCTCAGAAGAGCTAGCTAAAACATGTATAGAGTACCGAGGTTAGATAAATATCCTTAAACACCCTCAAATTTCAGAGCGATAAGCAAAAAATTCAACTTTTGAAATTAAAGCCGATTTCTTCCACAGGCATCTCAGTACAGAAAACACCCAACTTACAATATTTCTTACTTCTGCACGCTTTCTTCCTTTTCTTGCACAATTTTATCCTGAAGTTGCTGGATTTCTAGTACAATTTGCTATAATTTCTTCTTGCCTGAGTGTGAAGGTCCTAAGACCTTCTATTGAATAGTACAGGGGTGGCCCGCTCATTTGAACCCCAGTTTACCTATCAAATCGTTCTACAAAATAGATGTAACACTGAAAATGCATTGCATTACTGATCGTCTACTGATCCTGAACTATTTGTAACTCAGAGCTGCACTTACAAAGCTGAAAGCTCCTGGCATTCCTTGCTGGCTCAATGATTGCACATAGATTGTGCTACTTATTTGCATTCTCGGGATGTCCTCTTTACACAGGAAAGGGTACATATAATGTAGTTAGAGGTTGTCTCACAATAACAACCTTTTTATAGATCATCCTCTGCTCTGCAAAAATCAAGCCTTCATATAGCTATGTTGCTGTTTTGGCTTTCGGAATGCGGACATGAAAAAACGGAAAAGATTGCTGCGTCATTAAGAGCCAACCTAGGCCACGTCCTTGAGGGGTTGAAGATGAACTTACACAATCCCTTTCTATAGTTCAAAATTAGGCCCTGTTCACACAGTTTTTTTTGCAGGCAGAAAAATCTTCCTCAAATTTCCTTTAATTCAAAAATATAGAAAAAACCTTTGGAGAGCGGCTGTATTGAAGTTCAATGCAATGCAGTCAAATTAGCATGCAAATGGAATCGTAATCACATGTGTGAGGAGAGCCGGGCACCCAGCTCCCCTCCGATCCTCGTTCACTTTAAATATCACTCCCCTGGTCACTCTGTCAGGAATGCAGCAGGCAGAAACATCAACCAAAGTAAAAAGGTGATTTTAATAACATTTGAATATAAAAACAAATAACCGGGTAGGGGAGATGGGAGTAAGGAGAAAGCGGGGATTTAAACGTGCAAGTATATCGCAGTATATCACAGCTAAGGCTCTGTTCACATCTGCGTTGGGGTCCCGTTCTGACATTCCGTCTGAGGTTTCCGTCAGAACCGGACCCTGAGCAGATACCAACTTCCGTTTCCATCACCATTGATTTCAATGGTGACGGAAACCACGGTCATCGGCTCCGTCACCATTAAAATCAATGGTGATGGAAAAGGAAATCTCTTGTTTTCGTCGGTGTCGGTTTGTGTCTGCTCAGGGTCCTGTTCTGACAGAAACCTCAGACGGAACGTCAGAACGGGACTCCAACGCAGATGTGAACAGAGCCTAATGTCTCCTGATGAAGGGGATGCCCCGATACGCGTGGAATGTTTGGCCATTTTTTTTTTGTTTTTATATTCAAATCACCTTTTTACTTTGGTTGATGTTTCTGCCTGCTGCATTCCTGATAGAGTGACCAGGGGAGTGATATTTAAAGTGAACGAGGATCGGAGGGGAGCTGGGTGCCCGACTCTCCTCACACATGTGATTACGATTCCATTTGCATGCAAATTGGACTGCATTCCATTGAACATCAATCCAGCCGCTCTCCAAAGTTTTTTTTTCTATATTTTTGCATTGTTTATACGGAACCTGATAACGAAGGACTCCGGGAGGATTGCAGCGGCTGGGAAATAAGTGAGAGTAAACATACTTCTTTATAAGAAAGGATAATATTATTGTGGCAGGCATCTTTGCGCTCCTTCCATTTTTCTGTTTGTTCTATGTCAAAATTCCTTCAGGAATTTCAAAGGGAGGACAGAGACGGAAACGTGGGAAGAAAGAGCATATCGCTCTTTTTCCCGCGAGTGGTCTTTTCCGCTGACGGGAAAAAACCGCCTCTACCTCCTGTTGAATTCAATGGGAGGCGATTTCTTCCGTTTTTGGCGCGGTACCGATGTGGTTTCCGCGTCAAAAACAACGCCAATGAACTCTGTGTGAACGAGGCCTAAGTAGAGATAATAGAGGAAGGTCCCCCGTTCTATACCCCCATCTATGAGCCGCAGCAGAGGGCTTGCTCTCTTCAATGGAATTGAATACTTAGCAGACTCTACCTATAGGTGGCACTAGAGAGATGGCTTTCTTCCTTCCGGAGGAGCTAATTTTCCCAGGGAGCATTGCAAGCAGATCCAGTACCATTATTGGACATGGCGGGATGCCTTACATCCTATTGAATGACCAAAAAAAAGTAATAGCGCATTGGAAATAAACGGCATAGACTTTAATCATTGGATTCTCATGAGAAGGATCAGTGATAATAATTGCAGTGCTCAGATTTGCACAAACAATTGTTTCCCTTCAAGATTTTAAAACCTTTCTGAAATGTAGAATAATGTGTTGAAGCGTCACAGACAATGAAACAGTGAGCAGTATAATAGTGCTTGCATGGAGTGGTATCTATTTGACTGTCTCCTCCGAAAATGTTTAATATAAACAACTATCAGAAATACATTTTTTCAGGAAGCCGGAACCTGACTAGACACAGATTTCGGTAGGTCTTGTCTTATTTACGCCGTTTGGTTGTCTACTTCCTACTGCTGCATTCAGGTGGATGAAAACAATGCCAACCTGTGGTAGACTGGACTAAGGCTCTGTTCACATCTGCATCCTGGTTTCCATATATATCGCACATTTCCTTTCTGCATTGTCTGTATAGACAGTGCTGCAGAATGCTTGCACTTTATTACAGCTGAAATGCATGGGAGGTAATGGTTGGAGAAATTTCATAAACTAGTACAGTTTTTAGGAAAAGATGGAGTACAGCACCCTTCCCGAGAGACCAGGGAGTGATAGCGGGCTGCAAAAAAGAGCCTTATCTATGTGTAAAGTGTTGCTTGCATTCCTTATATACAGCTGTTATTGCCTTGCCCACACTCTGCTGACACGGTCCCAGTCTACACAGCAAAGCTGAAAAGTAAACTTCAGAAAACAGGAGGTGTCAGACTATTGTTTCTGCTCTAGAGGCCAGTGTAATAACTGGAATATTTTTGTTATATGGAGAGTCACATAAAAAAAGTGTAAAACATATTTTTAGTATAAAATTCAAATTTTAATAATATGTCATTTTCTGATTATATATTTTCTTTAATTGAAACACTCCAAAAGTAAAATGAGCCACTAACAGCACTAAGGTTGGGTCCACTACGGTACAGAACGGGAGAAATATTAGAAATCGTAGTAAGGGCCTACCCTTAACGTAAGCCTCTGATGTATGCTACTGTGTAATGGTATATAGTTAGTATATGTCAACCATACATATACCACTCGGTGTACGTTTTTATACTAGATACCTACATACGGAATACAGCAGTGGACTACACTATTCCATACAATGAAATAGAAGGTATACCGACATATACCAGCCTGACTGATGCCAAAAGGTATAAGTCGGGTAAATAAGGCCCTATGGATACGTTCGGTATATGCTCCAGTAGCTTTCCCGATGCATACGCCAAAAGGTCACTCCAAACGCAGTGTCAATAGGCCTTGATTAGTTTAATGCTAGTGTCGGTCATACTAGATTTAGTCTCCCCCCCCCCCCAACCTGAAATTGACATAATAGATTGTCGTCAACTTCACAGCGCTTGTAGATAAAGTAGGATTTACAGACTCGGTGTCCCTTTAAGACACGTATACTTCCTCTGCTTGTGAAATTACTCAATCTTAAGGCTGAAAAGGACCTAAGCGAAGGAAATTAAAATAAAGCACCAGCTCCGTTCTGTCGAGTGATTTCATTTCTATGGCGTCTAAATGATTTTTCTATCGTTAGTGACAAGGTTCATACCAATTTCGGCAGCAGTCTCCGGGATTTCACAGCCTGCTGACTGAGAACGCTCTGCTTCTCTAATTACAATTATTTTCCTCCGGATTCATGTAACTTATTACTCTGACTTTATCAACTTTAACATCTAATCAGATCAAGTCTGTGGCTGCTCGGGGGCCCAAATTCCTTCGTAGACTTTGATGTACCTGCTACTGTACTTCTGAAGGAGAAGATGGAGTGGTCGCCTTTTAAGGCAACCTCATAAAAATAAGAAAAAAAAAAGATTCATTAAAATTTTTCCTCGTCTGCAGAGATGTGCAATCTTTGATTCCAGTTGTTTTTAACTTGAAGTTTCTTCTGGGAAAATTCTTATTTACCACTTTTAATAACTTTTTTTGTATTCTTTTCTAAGCATAGATTACTATGTCAAATGGTCTTATTGATTGGATCTACTCATTAACCAATCCAGTCGCTGTGACCTCTATGACACTAAATATTCATCAGGATGGAAACCGCCTCATGAGAAATAGGATGGGGCAATCACCCTAGCAAAACCGGACATTCGTCTGCTTGGATGTAAAATGAGTCAATGTTAGGCCCTGTTCACACAGGGGTTTTTTTGCAGGCAGAAAATTCAGCCTGTAAAATTCAGCTCCGTTTTTCTTTAAGTGGTATTGCACCGCTGGCGTGGTTTGGGGTTTTTGAGGCGAAAAACGCCCCAAGATAGGGTATGTAGTTTCTTTTTCCTGCGAGCATTTTTTTCCGCTCGCAGAAAAAATCGCCTCCACCTTCTATTGAAATCAATGGTAGGCAATTTCGTCAGTTTTTTTGCCACGGTTTCTGTGGCAAAGAAACTCTGTGTGAAGAGGACCCGTGCACGATACTCTTCTGGCATCGTACAGAGGGACACTTTAACAATGAAGGTTCCCATTCATTGACTACAAGCAGAGATCTCAAAAACGATTGATTGAGCTATTGATACAGAAAATATATTACAAAAGTTTCTTTGAGAAAGTTTTATTTGCCGAGACCATAAACCGTAACTGGAGCGGAAGTGTAGGGACAAGTAAAGATACAGGGAAAATGGCCCTTGAAAATTATAGCTTTGAGCACCCTGGACAGGTCATACTTGACTAGTGATAATTCCTCCCAAATTTGGATGTTAAAAATCAATTTTCCATTAAAAAAAAATAATTCCAAAAATGTATTTAATTTTTAATGGCATTCTCTGCTATTAGTCTCTCGATTTTAAGGTCCAGCATGGTCCTCATTGCGCATAAATGGCAAGGAAAAGGCCAAGCACACAACTTTTATTAGAATAGACAATCCTCAGAAAAGTTTGGCTTCCTTTAAAGGGGTTGTCTGTTTTGGAAAATGCATACCACGATACACTTGTTATGGCGCCACCTGGTGTTCTTTTGATTCCCCCTCAGATCGTCCATCTAATGTGTCCAGTGTCAATGGGCACACATGCTCTGTAGCTCAGTCCCACCGCCCAGTTCTTGTACACAGGCAATGGAGTGATTCCAGCTATAATGCCTGCCAGCCAGCCAAGAAGAATCAGCGCAGTAGAAGCGACTTCTTCTCACCGGCACTGGACACATCCTGTGGACGTTCTAAAACAGGAGGGAGAATTTTTTTAAATGCCCCCCATATTGTTATGTTTTATGTGATTTAACAGAGTAAATGAAAATGTAATTGTGATACAACCCCTTTAATAGATAACAGTCCTTGTTTGGGACCAGCATCAATTAGCTGGAGCAGAGAGTGGCTACAAAAAAAACTCTCTCTCTCTCTGGAGGACCCAACATATCTGTGCATTACATGGACAGCCTATTGATTTCAATAGGCAACATGCAATACTTACTTTTACCTATGATGGCGCTGCAGGGAAATTGCAAAAACTGCCATTATAGCTGATCACTGAGGGGGACCCTCTGATTGTTTTATCGGGAGGGGTACCTTCTAAAATAAAATGGATTTTCAAAAGCAGACAACCTCTCAAAGGAAGATGGATGGGTATTTGGGGGAATGTTCCTTCAACCTGTTCAGATAGACATGATCTCTTATTGTTTTATGTTTGTTTCATAGTCTCTCCCTGGAATTACAGATCGAACGGAATTCATGGTTCATCTCCGGTTGCAATAGGACCTGAAAATACCGACATTGCCGGAACAAATGAAGGTCAGACTCCCTTTCTATGATTAAATAATAAAAGCCTATCATCTTCATTCAGGGAGCTAATTCTTTACATTACTGAGAGGTGACATTTCTTTTATATGTAAAATGCATGAATGTTTTTTATCCAGTCGGCAAAGTAATACTTTTACATATTTATTTTATATCTGAAAAATTCATAGCCGCTACCTTGATACAGTCATTTGTTAACTGGGATTGTAAAACTAGTTAACGGATGAAATCAGATTTATTGATGGTGGTTTGGGAAGCCGACAGATCATCTTCACTTTTCATCTTTATGCTCCTTTTTATGACTCCTAATTGCACTTCCCCCCTCCAACACTGTTACTAGTGTTTTTGGACTCGTGTGATCATTGCCAATTAGATTTGTACATTTTTGTCACATCAAAAACTTGAAGAAGTCCTTATTTTGTCCTCATGCAAAAAGCTGGCTAGTAACAAATAAGTACTGCTCCCGCCGGGCTTGTCATAAAGCTTTCAAAAACAACTAAATGATAAAGTTTTGTATTGATACACCCCCAGCTTTTATCTCTGCATGACCAAGTAGATTTGTAATTTAAGAGTCTGGAAAAACTAAGCGACAATTTTTGTTATAGCTGCAGTGGGTTGTCCACTTTTAACAATACCATTTTTTTAGAATGGACCCCCAAAAATTAGCTGATGACAGTGTGTCCTGCTACAGGGACCTCCAGCAATGAGCTGTTATCTGTTGAGGACCTTTGCAACAAGTGTTAAATTCTTCTGCAGCACCACCACAGGGGAAATCTGGTATTACACCATTCCCATTGAAATTAATGGGCCGTCTGTGTAATGCATGGACTCGCTGAGTCCTCTAGAGAGAGAGATACATGCTCTTTGTAGCCGTCTCTGATCCGGCTAATTGATAGGGATACTAAATAAGAATGACTAATAGGGTATTTGAAAATGGGCTTTCTAAACAAAGGCAACCCATTTAATTGGTTTCTCAAAAATTTATATTTTTAAACTATGGCTGAATGGAATTTTAACAACTTGACAAAAGAAGTCGATTTAAGGACTTTTATTTGTTATTGCTTTTTGTTTAGACTTTTTGGGAAGATGCCCTTTGACACTTCCTTACACCGATGCTAGAATGGCAACGACCTGCGAATTACCACTATTTTTGAATTTTTAAGAACTTGACAAATTAGGCTGGTCATTTTTTATTTAAAGGGGTTTTCCCACAAAACACATGTATCCTCTATCCACAGGATAGGGGATACATATGTGATCGCTAGGGGTCCAACTGCTGGGGCCCCCAGCGATAAGGAGAACAAGGGACGGAAAGTCCCCTGAAGTCCTCCAGAAGAATGGAGCACTTGTGCACAAGCCTGACCAGGGCTCCATTCATTTCTATGGCCCTGCTGGAGACAGCAGTCCCGGATGCCCCATAGAGATTAATGGAGCCCTGGTCAGGCATGCGTTCCATTCTCATGGAGGACTTCGGGGGATTTTCGGCCCCCCGTTCTCCTTATTGCTGGGGGTAGCAGAAGTGGGACCCCCAGCGATCACACATGGATCCCCTACCCCGTCAATGGGGATACGTGTATTTTGTGGGACAAACCTTTTAAATTAAAATGCTCATTTGAGTTAGAATTTTATTCATATGACCGCCTGACATTGACATATTTTGCAGATTGATTAAAAATAAAGCTGTTTTTTTCCAGCTGAATCACAAGTGGACAATTTATGTCTTTGTCCAGAAACACTATAAACCCAATTAACTTTTATCTTTTCATTTTATTCTGAAATCATCTGCAAGAAACGTATAGACTTTTCGTGTAATAGAAAAATACAGCAATAAACCGTCTCTGCAGGCAATAATTATACAGAACAGTGGCATCATATTTGCTTACGAGGGCAGCTTTCTCCTGTCTGCCATTATTTTCCTTGGCTGAGTTACTAGTCTCGTATCTGAATCCAGCCTACCCCTTGACTTCCGGTCACAATCTCGTTCTGTGACAGCAGGACCGATACACTTGTGTATACCCCGGAGCAGGACCGAACCTTTTTGCCTGCTGGTGGTTACGGATGGGGTCCCAATGGCATTACCATTTTGTTACGGCCACAATCTAAGTCTAGTATCACTGCAATCACACCATTTATTTGGCATAATTTCATTGAAATTAAAAGCATTTAGCATTAACGTCTGGTCCACCGCAACTTTTACAGACACCATGACTTCTACGTTTGCGTCGCCGGAAAGGGGGCATGGCTTTTTGTTCTTAGAAAAGTGGTTGTGAATAATGCCTGGTATGACTTGGTGTTGTTCAGTTTTGATGACTATATTCCCCAAATTGCTTACAGTGTTGTGAACTACAGCCCTCACTACCCTGTTCTCCGGTCTAGCTTACCGCTCGTCTTCTACGCCATACTTTATCAGTTACCCCTGTTGTATTTTATGTTTTTTTAGACGGTTGAGACACAATTCTCTGTAATGGGATGTAGGTTCACTATGTGATGACACTACATGCCATTGCCGTCTAGGCCTCGTGGTTGTATACACATAGAGATCCTTCCTTTTTTCCTCTAGCTACTAAATTTTTTTGTTCTATTTGGCAGTAACGATATAAGCTAGAAAATATAAGTTAAATGGATACTTAAAAATATATATTTCAGCAGCACCTGAACGATTTTTCCTAAAGCTCATAGTCGTCTTTTACTGACACAGACCCCTTTAAATTACAGAATCTGCCAGATGCCTTAATAAACGGTACATAGATATTCTATAAGCAAAACAAAAAAAGCTCAGTGAATCCACATGTGCGCTATTTTCACATGGACACCATCACAGTGAACCCTTGTAAGAATCCAAATGACCAAGAGGGCTAAAATGTAGACGCTTCTTCACCCCGTAGACCCGTTCAGATTATGAAGTACTTTGGTTAAGTCTTGGGCAGAAATGGAAGCAAATCTACTTTTTTTCCTAGTTTTATTAGAGTATCTTATTGATCCCCTAATTTAAAGTGGTTTATCCTATTGACAAATGCTCTTTACATGACTCTCTACAATAGGGATACATGACTCGCCAATTCCATTGAAATCAATGGAGCTGTAAAAACAACGGAATAGAAAAACACAGTAAATAGAGCCGAGCACGCAGATCTCTACAGCTAGCAGAGTTAATGTTTTATGTTTAGCAACTATTGTGTATTTGCCATACAAACTTATGGTTCTGTTACTTCTGCGTTCATTGCACTACTATATCTTTTCTCTTTTTGACCTGCACTATTGTTGTTGTACCTAGGATTCACAATGGACTTAAAGACAGAAAAGTCAGAACTGTGCGAGCCTGACCCAGAAGTACAGAAGATAATCAATGACGAGGCAAACACATCCTCGTTCTACCCAACTCCAAACGCAGTTCTAGATAAATACATTCTGGAGAATGGGAAGGTAAGGGAGCGGGTATATAGTTATATGACTCTGAAGGCCACACGATATGCTTACTGTTGCCAGGAGGAAACTCACAAGAGCAACCAATATACTTAAAGAGGATCGGTCACTTGGTCCTATTAGTTGAACTGGTTATAATAACCTGAATAGTGTTGTCTCCCTGATTCTAGCGCTGTTATTTTTTTCCTAGACTGTCCCCCCCCCCCCCCCTCACCTGTTCCAGAGATATGGCCCACTGTTGTGTTGGCTTCCTATATGCTGTAGTTAACCAATGAGGTGGAGCTAGCCATCCTGCCTCTGATGTTGACCAATCAGCGCAAGGCAGCTTGAGGGTAGTTCACGCCCTTTGGGCTATCTACAACAAATTAGCATAGGGGGAGCTAACACAACAGGGAAAAAAAACAGCGCTGGGATCAGAGAGACAACGCTATTCAGGTCAGTAAACTAGTTCAACTTATATGACCAATTGACAGATCCTCTATAAGCATCACTTTTCTACATCTTCCCACATTTCATTGACTTAATGACATATTGAAAGATGTGTAAGAGTTAGAAGAGGTCGTTGGTGGGGGCATTGAAGGGGTTTTCCCACTAAAAACTTTTATCAACCACCAATCACTGGTCTGGGGGATCGGAGTCTTTTTCCTACTCACTAGCGCTTTCTCTGTGAAGAGGAGTTGTATGGATTGGTGGTTGAGTATTCTCGCTGCTACGTCATACAAACCTATGGGAGATATGGAAACGGCTATGTAATAATTCAGCCTGTCCCTGTACCTCCCGTAAATTTGTATGGAGCAACCGCCGAGGAATGGGAGACTAGGTCTCTCGTATTAGTGATCAGTGGAGGCCCCAGCGATCTAACATTCATCACCTATCCTGTAGAAAAGGTGTTGTAGTGATCTGGGTTTGTTGCCCTTCAAATCTTTACTTGGATATCTTCAGGTTTCTAAGCTTTTGAAATCCCTCACTTTAATACACTTTGGTCAGCAGATGTTTTTTGCAGCGATAGCCCCATTTATTAGGGTGCATGAGGGTACCTATATCTAGGATACCAGAGTTCTCATTATGTGAACCTGGACCTTGTATTTCACGTGCATATTTATCATAAATACATGTATTATTATGCTGTGGTATTTCTGCATATCCTCCTCTTTTTTACCGACATGGGAACATCATGAACTGACAGGCGCTACTTGCCTTTTTTCTCAATGTATCGTCTTCTACAGTTTACAGTCAGATGGACACTTAGAGTGTGACATAGCATTCTCATTGCACTGTGCCGTTTTTACATATTGGTTTGTGCACTTGATTCCGAATGGGCTTGTTTTGTTTTGTGCATTTCGGCGTTGCTCCGTCACTTGGTTGCTAGGCAACATTATACTTCCGGCTCATATCCGAGCATGCGCAGTATAACATGGAGAACGCCGAGGTGCCTGACACTCCATTGTTTACGGGCGTAGACTCTATGATAGATTTGCATACCTTTCGCTGGATTGGTGAGTGGCCTTATGTTCCCCACCCCTATACACATTGTTTCATTTTTAATCTAGCACTAATCAAGCTTATACAGGCTTGTTTTACATTTTATGTGTATCGATTACACCGTCATGTTTTCACTAACACAGTATTATATTATTGTACTTGATGCTTTCTTCGTACTATATGTATAAGTGCAATATCTGATTACATTTTGGTTTTGATTATTACTCATTATGTTAATGAGACACATGCTTTATATGCTTCACACATTGTTGTATCACTATGCTTGAAAGAGGTCCTATAGCAGGACGGAAACGTTGGAGTGCTGTGGGATTTCTTCTACATATATATATATATATATATATATATATATATATATATATATATATATATATATATATATATATAAAATCTTCTGAATACTGATATCCATATAAATAACGTGCCTTTGTAACCTATTCTCCTGAATATAGGTCCATCTCGGGAGTGGTGTATGGGTAAACGAAGAGAAATGGCACCAACTGCAAGCAACGCAAGGAGATTCCAAGTACACAAAGAATCTGGCCGTTATGATCTGGGGCACAGACATCCTGAAAAACCGAAGCGTCACCGGCGTGGCTACAAAGAAGAAAAAGGATGCAAGTCCTAAACCTCCGTTGTCGCCTCACAAACTAAGTGTTATCAGAGGTAGACTATGCAGTCCTACTGTATCGCTCATAATACTGTATGCCGCTCCTGGATTCATTCCTCCGTTTTACCTTAAAAAAAGAAATTCCTAATTAAAAAATCATGAATCCAAATAATTTTTGCCTAGCAGGAGTGTAAGACATTAAAAGCCCAGTATCCCTCCGGTGACATCCGTCACCGCGAGAGCAGCTCTTGGTGCACCGCTCTCCACAGGAAGAAGCTAAATTGAAGTTGGAAACATTAAAAGATAGTTTCAGCGATCGGTACAATGATGCTTCTCACTGTTCTCTCTTCAGTTTAGTTCCTTCCAGCACTGATCTTTACACAGCGCTCTCTTCTCTCCCGTCCTCTCTGATGAGTGTCACCAAGGAGACAGGCTCAAGAGGGGTTTCCAGCAGACTACAGAGGTTCATTCTCTACCGTCTTAATGGTAGTTTGCTAAGGGAAAAGATGTGTCCAAGTAGCTACGGATATACCGATGCCTTGTTCTATATATTATCAAAGAAGTATACGTCAATAAGTTATTCATTGCTTGACACACTATGATTGGTAGAAGACCACCTGTACACCATTTGTAAGCATCATTGATTCCTTTGCAGTCTTTGAATGTCATAGGGACGTAGATGAGAGGGACTTTACACTTCATAGCGCATATAATTCTTAAAGGGGTTGTGCAGCTTAGGAAACCCATTTTCTTATACTCGATTAGGGAATTGTAAGTAAATAGGGAGGGCCCCCTATTCAGGATCCTCATCTCTTGGCCAGAGTGCAGAGCAGCTATAAAGAGTGTCTTTGTCGCTCTGGAGGACCTGTCCTGTCCTACATTATACAAACAACCCATTGATATAATTAGGCATTGTGTAACGCTTAATCTCTCCTGCGGTGATGCTGCAGGTAAATTAAACACTTAGGCTTCGTTCACATATCCGTTCGGGCTCTATTCTGACGTTCCGTCTGAGCTTCCGTCTGAGAACGCTTGCTCTAAATTGGGACCTGATGTGTGCCGGATTATCAGCCGTTCCGAAATATTGGCTGGTGAAATTATAACATTTGCAGCACTTGTGTAAAGTAAACTTTGCGGAAGACAGACCAAAAAAAAAAAAAATGCCAATCCGAAAGTCCTTTAGTTGTCTTTGTCTGTTTAGTTGACTTTTCTATTAACCATTTTCATATTTACATTAGTTTCTAGAAAGCTGGGTGACAATCCAATATGGCCGCCGCTACTAAGACACATTTTTAACAACTTGAGAGAGGAGGACTTATATTAACTAGTGATTTTGGAGTGACGTAACATGTAGAAAGGTTTTCTTAGGACATCTCACTAGATCATAAGACAGAGATCCTGAGGGTTTAGCCACAGGTACCACCACCATCCCGAGAATGGGTTGTTTTTATTCCTGTCACTAGTGGAGAGTAAGACAGTTCACGCTTGGTTGATTTCCATTAAGAATACGATTTTTGTAGACTTTTGAGCGCTGTTTTAGGGCTGGTCGGGGTCCCTGCACCTATTCAACAATATAGTGCAAAAACCTCTCTAAAGAAATCTGATACTGTAATATGTTTAGTGCAGGTACTGCAGGCGCGGGACATGAGCCAAGAAATCTCTCTTTCAATCCCTGTGTCATGCACCTCCCCCTCAGGTCCTGCACTATGCATCATTTTTACCCGGAGTGTTCCTTTAAGGCAAATATAACCATGGCAGTTTTCTCTTTCTAAAGACTGGCCTGTAATCGTCTATCTGTATTCTCCATTTTTTCAGAATGTGTCTACGACAGGATAGCACAAGAGACTATGGACGAGAATGAAATTGCACAGAGGCTCTCCAAAGTCAACAAATACATCTGCGAGAAGATAATGGACATCAACAAGTCATGCAAAAACGAGGAGAGGAGAGAGGCAAAATTCAGTTTTCAATAAACCGGTTACGTTTTGTAAGGTGGGGGTGTCTGTCTTATTCCATCGGTTTCTAGCGTGTTGTCCGTTTCGCAGCTAGAACTAAAACACGTGTGAAATGACATTCATGTGACCGTGCGGGTGGATCGTGACGCACGACAACACAACCAGTATTTGCTGTTACCAGCAGTTGAATTGGAAAAGCTGATTTGTGTTTGACTCCGTGGTCAGAATATCCGCCTCCGCTATTCCGTCATTCGTTATTTTCCGGTGCCAGATTTACTTCAGTTCCTGTTTACGTCGGATCTCTTCAAGTTTTACTCTTTGCACTGCCGGTCCTGCCAAAACCAAATTTTGCTAAGATTGTGATAAGGAACATTTCCCTCTTAAATATAAAAAAAATTATCTTTAAGTTTTAACCATTGAATTTTTCTTGTCCATTTCTATCACGATTTGATCGTTTCGTAGTTATATCTGTTTCTGGACAGCTGAAGACAATTTGTGGATGACTCAAAGACAAATATTACAGGCGATTTATTTTTGAAACTTTATTTATGGAGAAATACTTATGTTTTGTTTTTTATGTCGTCAGTTTTGCCTTTAATTTTATTTATGTCTTATACACTATGTTTATAAGGACAATTTCTGTATTCTAGTTCGGTACTGTGCTTTCATACAATACTTGAATGTACGTTTTCATCTACAGTAGTAAATTAATGCAGTGGTCTCCATGTATGAAAATGCCTATGTTCCACATAGCAACCAATCAGAGTTGACATTTCATTTTATAAGCTGCAGTCTGATTGGGTGCCATCGCTAGAAACTGACAATTTCTTTTTGAGACATATGGTCCTTGTTTTCATTTCAATGCTGCCGATTTATAAAATAATGCATCACATTTCATACACATCTCTGAATAGGAGACTGTATAAGGCTCTGTTCACATGTGTGTTTAGGGGTTTGTCAAGCTTTCCAGATTTTTTTTTACAGCGAGAATAGCACAGTTTACACTGCTCTTCTTGCCATCAAAAATAATAAAATCCCAACCAAGCTCCGATGGACCCCATAAAGTCAAAATGCATCTTTAATATTGGTCATGGCTCTATTATAAACAGAAGCTATGATGCAAGTGTGTACAAAGCCTAACACATCTAGCCCGTCAAATGATTCATAACTAGTGTTGGAAGCCTGACTCTTGGCGATCAGCTGATTACTGCTCCAGCTCTTATATCAAAGGGGTTGTCTAAGACGAGACAGCCCCTTTAAAACATCGGAGCTATCAGTATTTTAAAAATGGCTCTGTCACGTTAATAAATATAATGCATGTTTCATGCATCTCTCTGAGTCAGTTGCGCTAATTTTCTAGCGTGATATTATTGACACATGAACACATATGTTTTCTGTTAATAAAATGTGGCCGATCTACTTTTGCAGACTCCAGTTAGATCAAAGGGTTATTCTGAGCTTAAGACAAACACAGAAAAGTACCTATATGTGTCTGAATGATCACCAGATGCTGCCAATATAGCTCAGAAGTAATTATTACACCTGCCTGAATGGCCTTCTATTAGAAGGTCTGAGGTAGTGCTGTAATTACTTACCGTCTGCTACTGTGTCACAGCTCTGTTGCAAGGTGGCACTATCTGATGCCCAGTATGTGAAACATGATAGGAAGGAAAAGGGGAGAGCAGGGATCAGTGGAGATCAGAGGCATGTGATGTGCGACGTCCTGTACTACAGGGAGGGGGTAGAGGGGAGATAACCACATGTTCAGTGTACAGAACATCACACAAGCAGATCTACAACATGAGCATAGGTATGTGACTGCATGTGAGACTGTCTTACAGAGGCATTTCAGCTACAGACAGTACATTAGTAAATTACTAATCTTACTGCAATTAATATATCTGCACACAATTTTTAAAGATTGGAAAACCTATTTAAAGCTCTTATTTTTCCAGTGCTGGTTATACAATAAGAGAAGTGGTATGATTGGCTTCTATGGGTACTGTGTGCAATGTGCTTATGTATTCTTGGCATTTCTTTTCACTTTTAACACCATATATTTATTTTTCTTCATTATTATAAGAATTTCAAGATCAAGTATTTTGTATTTAGTTATATTAAAAGGAAACTTCTATTGAGAACCTTTTAGACGCCCAAGTGTTCAGGCTTTAAGCAAAATAACCCCCTGGTTTTATAAAGGAGCCACAGTGACCCCTTTACTCCCAACCAAGTTCTGTGTAGAGTACTAAAAATTAGCCAATTCAAGTAAATGGAGCTAATTTGCAATACCTGCCCAGTATTCGAATGGGCCGCTCCACTTCAATATGACTGCATCTTCTTTAATGATCTGTGAGGGTCCCACCAGTGAGACCCCACAAATCAGTAAGTGATGGCATATTCTAATGATCTGCCAACCTTATAGCGATGAAGAACAATGCTACCAGTTGTGCCAAGTCTAGCTTTCTATAAGAGACTATTATCTATTATAGATGCCAAACAAAATCAACTTTGTGCATGCTTTACTGTAACTATATGGATTTTCTATTTATATTCAAGGGATTGTCCACTCAGAACAACTCCTATCAATATTCCCTGTTGGGTAGTGAGCCATGAGGGATGTCCTTATTTTGGATCGCCCTTTATTTGCCTGGGCAATGACAAACTATTGCTCTGGAGGTCTCGGCATCACCATGTATTACATAGTTACGTAGGTTGAAAAAAGAAACAGGTCCATCAAGTTCAACCTTTCTCAATCAATTACACGTCTTTCATTGCTAGATCAGTAGTAACCCTCAATGCCATTCGTCAGTAAATAATCGTCTAGCCCTCTCTTAAATGAGGACATAGTATCTGCTACTATCACCTCTTGGGGTAGGACATTCTATAGTGTGACTACTCTAACTGTAAAGAACCCTTTCCTATATTGTTGTCTGAAATGTCTGTCTTCCACACGCAATGAATGTTCCCTGGTCCTTTGTAAAGTTCTTGGAAAGAACATATTATGTGCTAGTTCTTATTATTGACCACACATATACATGTTACTTATACATGTTAATAAGATTAATCTAGTCGTCCGCCTTTGAACCCTCTGCAGTTCTCCTATGTCCTTTTTACAATTTGGAGCCCAAAACTGTGGCCTTGCAAGGGACTTATAGAGGAGTAATATCACATTTGAATCCGTTTTTTTTATCTCTGTTTTTATACACCCCAAAATCCTAATTGCTTTTGCCGCTGCTGCTTGACATTGAGTACTGCTGCTGTTTAGCTTATTTATAACCAGAATTCCCAGGTCCTTCTCTTGTTCCGTTATCCCCAGTTATATTCCATTTAATGTATATGCATTAATACTATAACTGACCTCAATGAGTTCTGTTATCTACTACATTTCCTCTGTAAAATATGTGCACACACTGCAGGGGAGATGTGGATGTGCCAGCAGTTTTATTTAACAGTAAAAACTTTTTGCTGGGGGTTTTAAAAAATGAGACCCCTGATGATCAGCTCGCAGTTGAGGGAGCTACATCCCAAAAGGGCAAAGTTTTAAAAAGAAGAGTTTGGAGAAAGGTTTATAACTTGATTTCAACTTCTTGAAAAGTCCCATTCTTCACCTCTCTGTTTTTGTACTATGTATAATAATTGCAGTTAGAAATGACCAGATACGGACAATACACAGGACTAGATACTATGTCATGGATTTAACCGACTGCATCCATTATACACTTTCAGAATAAGTGTTTGGACACATTTGGTCCTACGGGCCACTCTCTACGTATAGAGTTAAGGAAGTGAACAACTCATTGGGGAAAATGTATTAAGACTGGTGCAATAGAAAAGATGTTGTAGTCCACAGGAACCAGATGCTAGATGCCCATAACGTTGTCACTTTATGTTTACATAGAAGTATCTACCTGGCACAAAGACTTTTTGAATATGTTTTTTTTTTTTTTTTGTATGAAGCCAATATCCGTGAATGAATATACTTTATATCTTCACAGAAAGACATATGAAATATTAGTATGTGGTTTTATTTGCACTATTATAAAGTTTGGAAATGCATTTAAAATTGTGTCTTATTTGTGCACCAAAATTTGCAACTGAAGTTCACAGGTCACTCATTCACACTGGAGGCAGCCAATTTGTGTACTGAATACATTTCCCTTAGGATGCAGAACCAAATTCTCAAAATTACCGAAATCTGCTAAATGAACTAGTGAAAGTGTGTCGCTCTGCCCTGTGCCATTTGATCCTTGAGTAATCTGAGGCTATTCACTAGGCCTAACGATTAAACCCATATAAAAGACTGAGCCAATATGGCCACCATTACAGCTCCCACATAAGTTGTCACTCAGTCTTTCGGGAATTGTGAATGGCAAATTTGCTCAGTTATGCTGTGATCATTTTCCTGCTCCTGTATGGATCTCTCGTTACAAGGAGGAAGTACAACTAGACATGACAGCTCTCAAATCACGCGTTTCTTACTGCCATATTAATCAGATTAAAAAGTGGAGATCCCCTCCTCAATGCAGTGGACTGAGACCGTGCTCATAGCATAGAAGAGGGTCAAGCGGTATGACAGCAGTTAAGTCATGCCATATCCACTAAGGAATTATTAATCAGATTTTTTTTCTAAATCTTACTTTAGAATGGTTCCTTAGTACTTTATCTAAGTCAAAAAGTTCACGACACGGCTGCCGCCACCACTGAGAATACATAACAGGCACTTTAAGGCAAAGCTCTGACAGTGCTTTCTGCTTCTTGTGGTTTTTAGCACTTTGTTTCTATTTTAAAGAAATGAATTGTATTTTTTACTGCAGAAACTTCCAAATGGTTATTATTAAATACTATCAAATGATGCTCGTTCTCCTGTATTTTGTTTAGAAATGGACGCTATGAAAAGTGTTGAGAATTGGACTTTTTCGCTTTTCCTGCAAGTGGGCAGAAACATTTGAATGCCTTTTCAGGGATCACCGTAGTGTAATTTTGGTGGTAACCGTCTAGTGAAAGATGTGGTACTTAGAGATTATGGGGTGTTTGATCTGTGCAGTGGTGACACGTTGACTCTGGGCACAGTTTAGCTTTTGTCAGGATTAATGTATGGATTTACTAAATAGCCTCTAGCTTTAGCAGTTTGAAGATACAGTATATTAAGTAGATGGTCGACGGAAGGGTACATAAATAAAAACACAGTCATGACAATACAAGCGTCAAACAGACTATGCTAGCTGCTCGAAAACTGTTTTGTCAAACAGGGTAGGTGGTGAATATTGGTGTGCATTGGAAGCCTTCTCATCTGCCTTCGGCCCTGTTCACACAGAGTTTTTCGCAGGCGCAAAAATCTTTTGACCTGCCTGCACTCTCTGTGCCGCGTTTTTCGGCCGCGGCTATTGAGTGCCGCAGGCAAAAAACGAAGCAAACGCTTTCTCTGCCTCCCATTGATGTCAATGGGAGGTCAGAGACGGATACACGTGAAGAAGGGGCATGACGCAAATCATTTAAATCAATGGGAGGCGTTCGTTGTTTTGGCGCAGTTTCTGCAGTCCGCAATTATGGATGATTTTTACGGTCGTGTTCATGGGGCCTAACATGATATTCAAAGAAAGAAGTATATCTCAATATGAAAGAAATCGATAAATGTGTTTGACTGCTGGAATCTCTTGGTTATCGTTGCTGTCCAGGGTGAATAAAGGGCAATGTTGACTATTTTTTTAATTATTTTTTTCCCCCTTGATTCCACATGGCTGGTAGGGGCAGGGACTTGTTTTTGGATTTTTTTGGATGACTCTGACAGTACTGTCATTGAAAATATAACCGATTTTTCTAACCTTCTAGTATTTGCCCCACTATGCACATAGATCATTTCTTGCCTTAGTGGCCTGGGTGCTGGAGACTTGGTAACCAGAGCCATTTCCATGCAGTTATGTATGGCTTCAGTCATTTGGTTTAGTACACCTGCAAAAGAAAAAACGTTTTCACCAGAGAAATAAGTCACCAATATCAAGACTCCAGTTATTTGTAATTTTGTACCATGACCGATTCAAAGCGTTTGTTTGAGACTAGAAAAAAGGATCTGCTTATTTTTATTTGAAACAGCGCCACTCTTATCCATGGGCCGTGTCTGTTACTGCAGCTCTGCACTATTTACTTGAAAAGATGCAATACCAGTCATAGCAATACCAGTGGCGCTATTTCTGGAGATGGGGAATATTACTTTTTTTCTGATCTTAGACCCTCTTTAAAAGGGTTGTATATCAGCCCTGCTAACATCGTTTTTTTGTAAATACTTGTATTCCCCAGGAAATTACAATACTGGAGCACATTTTGTTAGAGCTGTGCGTTGCACCGGTCCTCTTTTATTCTTCCTGGAAACTTATGAATAAATTGGCAACTGTGTGTTAACATTGCCATTAATAATGGGGTGTGCCCTTGCACAGTCTGACACCGTCAGCACTGGTTGGACAGTGTTAAGGGGTGTAGGGACACGCCCCGGTGACAAGGGTAATGGTATCACCCAGTTGTCAATTTGTTCAGACATTTCCAGGAAGTATAATAGAGGAACATCATAATGCAGAGTAATAAATAAGATGCTCCAGAATAGTTTTTTTTTATGGAAAATATAAGCATTTACTAAAACAGACATGTCAGGAGAGCTGATAGATCCTCTTTAATGTCCCCTGCACACGGCTGTAGCCGTAATCCTGGTCCGTGATTCTGGCTATGGACGGCCGTGGACAGTTGTCCGAATTTGCGGGCCGTGCTCCTGTTATAAAGTATGGGAGCACGGTCCTTAAAAAAAAAAATAGGAGATGTCCTATTTTTTTACGGAAGCTTTCTATGGCCCAGACACCTTCCTGTGAATATACGGGAAGGTGTCCGTCCGCCATAGAAATGAATTGATCTGTAATTACGAATAAAATTTACGGTCGTGTGCCTGGGGCATAAGTTAAAGGGGCTGTCTCATGAACACATTTCATATGCTGTATTAGGGTATTTGGAAATAATAGAGGTAGGACATTTCCCACTTGGGACCCCCTTCTATTAGCCAGTGCGGACAGCCCCTCCAAAGAGAAGCTCTTGCTCTGGCAGACCTGGCCCGTCCATGTAATACATGGTCGGCATATAGTAAAGTTTAAAAAAAAAGTTGTCAAAAATAGTGCATTTCATTCTAAAATAACCTGAAATGTAGAATGATGGATTTATTATTGTAAAAATATGACAAAGAAATTGTGTTACATGAGAAAAGTTCCATCCCTCCGTGTTTTTCTTTCCACTATCATTTGGTGGGTAAACATTGTATAGCTTTTCAATAATCTCCAATTCCTATTTAAAGTTTAAAGAACAATAATATGCAGCTCGTGTTTAAAGTCTAAGCAAGGCTGAATGATTGAAAGCTCTACCCAGGGAGACAGCGCTTGTAATACAGCAGACATGGGAAAACTTCCATATTACATTGTAAAGCATAAACCTTTCATTATTCATAGAAATATAGCAAGAATCATGGTCGTGTTTTACTAAAAATATTAATAAAATAAATATACAATCTTCCTGACTTCTTTCAAAGAGTTTTACTTAAAAACTCCATCTACTCTTAAAGGGGAATTCCATTTTTATTTATAATGTGCAAAGGCCATTGGTGGATGTTCTCAATCCCCTCGAGTTTTCTACTTCCGTTTCTCTATAATTCTACATTAGCCAGGAAGGAAAGTTGCAGCAAAGAGCTCTGAAGAACAGTCACTGGAAGGGGAAATGTGCGGCCGTCTGCACCTTTTCTCACCAGTCAGTTGATTTTGCTGCGGGTTTCACGTGTGCATTTTATCCTGAAAGGGCAATCCTGTTAAAGTGATATGATTTAATGCCTCCTCTGCTCAGCAACATTGCTTTCTGATTTTTAGCACTGTGAACAGTTTTTCCAAATCAGAGAAAACCCTAACCAGAAGGTTAGAACTTGACCTCATAAAACATTGTAAAGTGGATCAGTTCACTGGGAGGCCAACTGGACCTTCTATGACTTCTAGAACATGTTATATAATTACATTTGAATAGCCAGTACATATGTCCTTGAATATTCCTCTTCTGCTAGGTTATTCAAATTTGTATTCATTAGTCGTACTTATTTCTGGGAAACATTTGAGACAACCAATATGGCCACCATTACCAACCCCTCAGAGGCTGTTACCCAACGCTCCCAGAGTCCCAAACCCATATGCCACCATTACCATACCTGTAGAGGTGTTTACCCAACTCTCCTAGAGTCCCAAACCAATATGCCACCATTACCACACCATAGAGGTTTTAACCCAACTCCCCAAGAGTCCCAAACCAATATGCCACCATTATCACACCATAGAGGCTGTTACCCAACACTCCCAGAGTCCCAAACCAATATGCCACCATTACCACACCATAGAGGTTTTTACCCAACTCTCCTAGAGTCCCAAAGTAATGTTCCACCATTACCACACCCGTAGAGGCTGTAACCCAAATCTCCCAGAGTCCCAAACCAATATGCCACCATTACCATAACTGTAGAGGTTTTTACTCAACTCTCCCACAGTCCCAAACTAATATGCCAAATTACCATACCCCTAAAGGCTGTTCCTCAAATCTCCCAATCCAATATGCCACATAACCACACTCGTAGAGGTTGTTACCCGACTTTCCTACAGCCCCAAACTAATATGCCACCATCACCATTCCCCTAGAGGCTGTTCCCCAAACTCTCCCAGAGTCCCAAACTAATATGCCAAATTACCATACCCCTAGAGGCTGTTCCCCCAACTCTCCCAATCCAATGTGCCACATTACCACACCCGTAGAGGTTGCTACCAAATAGCAAATCTGCTTAGTGATCCATCCCCTACTCCATATCATTACATAAGTTGTCAGATTTCCCATTCATAACTGTAGGCAAACTGGGTGAAAAGTCCTGCAGGAGTTGTACTAGAGGCCATATTGTTTGTCATTCAGCTTACCCAAAAGAAGATATATCTAAGAAACACCGGAGCAGAACTTTTTAAAACCTGACCGTAGAGGACAACTCCAGAACTTATATTTACTGGTAATTTTTTTTATACGTTGGGTGTAAATGTTCTTTGTCTGCTCTTGGTTTTAGAATGATGTGCCGTGGTAAATGTACAATTTATTGCTTTATGTCTCAATATTTAAGATCATGAATTATCTCTAGGTAAAACATCATCAAGTTTTGAAAGAAAGTTCTTGAGTAATTATTGAAGCATTCACCCTGTGTTGTTTAACCCCTTAAGGACGCAGCCTAGTTTGGGCCTTAAGGCTCAGAGCCCATTTCTCAAATCTGACATATTTCACTTTATGTGGTAATAACGTCGGAATGCTTAAACCTATCCAAGCGATTCTGAGATTGTTTTCTCGTGACACTTTGGGCTTCATGTTTGTGGTAAAATTTGGTCGATATATTCAGTCTTTATTTGTGAAAAATTGCAAAATTTAGACAAAATTTACAAAAAATAGCATTTTTCAGAATTTAAATGTATCTGCTTGAAAAACAGACGGTTATACCACCCAAAATAGTTACTAGTTCACATTTCCCATATGTCTACTTTAGATTGGCATCGTTTTTTGAACATTATTTTATTTTTCTTGGACATTACAAGGCTTAGAACATAAACAGCAATTTCTCAAATTCTTAAGAAAATTTCAAAAGCCTTTTTTTGAAGGTGCCAGTTCAGTTCTGAAGTTGATTTGAGGGGCCTATGTATTAGAAACCCCCATAAAACACCCCATTTTAAAAACTAGACCCCTCAAAGTATTCAAAACAGCATATAGAAAGTTTTTTAACCCTTCAGGCATTTCACAGGAATTAAAGCAAAGTGGAAATGAAATTTGCAAATTTCATTTTTTCTGCTGAATTTCAATTTTATTCAATTTTTTAATAGTAACAGAGAAGGTTTTACCAGAGAAATACTACTAAATATGTATTGTCCAGATTCTGCAGTTTTTAGAAATGTCCCACATGTGCCTCTAGTGCGCTCGTGGACTAAAACACAAGCCCTAGAAGCAAAGAAGCACCTAGTGCATTTTGAGGCCTCTTTTTTATTAGAATATATTTTAGGCAGCATGCCAGGTTTGAAGAGGTGTTGAGGTATCAAAACAATGGAAACCCACCAGAAGTGACCCCATTTTGGAAATTACACCCCTCAAGGGATTCATTTATGGTTTTTGTTATCATTTTGACCGCACAGTTTTTTCACAGCACCTATTTGAATTGGGCTGTGAAATGAAAAAAATGATATTTTTTCCAATAAGATGTCATTTTTGATCAAAATTTCTTATTTTCACAAGGAACAACATACCCCATTTTGTTGCCCAATTTGTCCTTAGTGCGGCAATACCCCATTTGTGGTGATAAACTGCCGTTTGGGCCCATGGGAGGGCTCAGAAGGAAAGGAACGCTATGTGTTTGTTGGAGTCCAGATTTTGCTGGATTGGTTTTCGGGTGCCATGTCGCATTTGCAGAGCCCCAGAGGTATCAAAGCAATGGAAACCCACCAGAAGTGACCCCATTTTGGAAACTACACCCCTCAAGGAATTCATTTATGGTTTTTGTTATCATTTTGACCACACAGTTTTTTCACAGCACCTATTTGAATTGGGCTGTGAAATGAAAAAAATGATATTTTTTCCAATAAGATGTCATTTTTGATCAAAATTTCTTATTTTCACAAGGGACAACATACCCCATTTTGTTGCCCAATTTGTCCTTAGTGCGGCAATACCCCATTTGTGGTGATAAACTGCCGTTTGGGCCCATGGGAGGGCTCAGAAGAAAAGGACCACCATTTGGCCTACTGGAGCTTTTCTGGTGCTAAGTCATGTATGCAGAAGCCCCTGAGGTACCAGTACAGTTGAAACCCCCGAGAAGTGACCCCATTTTAAAAACTACACCCCTTAAGACATTCATCTAGAGGTGTAGTGAGCATTTTGACCCCACAGGTACTGTGTAAAAGATAATGCGCAGCAGATGGTGCAGTGTGAGATTTGCAATTTTATATATATATATGCCATTTCAGTGTCCAATATAGTGTGCCCAGCATGCGCCACCGGAGATATACACCCCTTAAATTGTAATGTGGGTTCTCCTGGGTACGGCAATACCCTACATGTGGCTGTTATCAGCTGCCTGGGCATACGGCAGGGCTCAGAAGGGAAAGATGAGGGGGGTAAGCTGTGCGGAGTGCATCAGGGTAAATTAAAAATCAAGGGATGTATGATACATTTTAAAACAATCTTTTATACAGAGCCCTGGTTTTTCGGGACACGTGTCACATTGGTATATTGTGTTCTTCCTTATCCCCCTCTTATAGCAGACTCTGCACCTCTTTTGACTCTTTCCCTTTCCACCGGTTTGGGGAACTTCTCCTGGAAAGTGTTGCCCTGGTACGATGCGTGTGGCCTCGCTTCCAGAAGTACTGGGTGCCCCCCCTTCCTGGTCCCTAAAGATTAGATCTTGAAATTCCAGGAAAGTTCCCCTCTGGCCTGCACATCGACGTAGCACGTACGCATTGTACAAAGCCATCTGTATGATGTGCCCGGCCAGCTTCTTATACCACACCGCATGGCGCTGTAGGGCTTCAGGACTTGATTTGACAAATCCATCCCTCCCATGTACCTATTGTAGTCCAGGATGCAGTCTGGTTTGCGGGTGGCCTTTCCTTCATATATCCTAAATCTGTAGGTATACCCTGATGCACTCTCGCACAGCTTATACATCTTCACGCCATACCTTGCCCTCTTACCTGGCAGGTACTGGCGGAATTGAACCCTCCCTTTAAAATGTACCAGGGACTCATCAATAGAAAAACACTTCTCGGGGGTGTATGCTTGGGAAAACCGGGCACTGGAACGGTCTAATAGGGGTCTCCGTTTATACAAACGGTCAAAACTGGGGTAATCTCGGGGTGGGCACGGCTCATTATCAGTATAATGTAAGAAGCGAAGTATTGCCTCATTTATTTATTTTTTTAGGTTCCAGTTCATTTCTGAAGTTGCTTTGAGGGGCCCATATATTAGAAACCCCTATCAAACACCCCATTTTAGAAACTAGACCCCTCAAAGTATTCACAACAGCATTTAGAAAGTTTATGAACCCTTTAGGTGTTTCACAGAAATTTAGAGCAAAGTAGAGGTGAAATTTACTCTTTTTATACCATTTTTTTAATAACACAAAATGATTTATCAGAGAAACGCAACTTAATACGTATTGCCCAGATTCTGCAGTTTAGAGAAATATCCCACATGTGGCCCTCGGGCGGTAATGGACTGAAGCGCCGGCCTCCGAAGCAAAGGAGCACCTAGCGGATTTTGAGCCCTCTTTTTTATTAGGCACCATGTCCGGTTTGAAGAGGTCTTGTGGTGCCAAAACATTGGAAACCCCCCAAAAGTTACCCCAATTTTGAAACTAGACCCCTTGAGGAATCCATTGTAGTTTTCTTGGGGTGCATGCGGCTTTTTGATCAGTTTTTATTCTATTTTTAGTTGGCGCGGTGACTAATAAACAGCAATTCTACTATTGTTTTTGTATACTTTTTTTTTTACAGCGTTCACCGTGCGCTATAAATGACATATTCACTTTATTCTGCGGGGTGATACGATCACGTCGATACCAGATGTTTATAGTTTTTTTTTATGTCTTATGGCGTTTGCACAATAAAATACGTTTTGTAAACAATCATTCACTTTTTGTGTTACCTTATTCTAAGAGCCAGAACGTTTTTATTTTTCAATCAATAAAGCCGTGCGAGGACTTATTTTTTGCGTAACGAACTGAAGTTTCAATCATTTTTCGGGACATGCGACTTTTTGATCTCTTTTTATTCCATTTTTTGGGAGGTGAAGTGACCAAACAATTGTGATTGTGGTACGGTTTATTAATATATTTTTTTACGGCGTTCACCGTGCGGGATAAATAACAAAATAATTTTGTAGTTCAGGCCGTTACGGTCGCGGCGATACCAATTATGTATAGTTTATTTGTTTGTTTATATTTTTAAATTAATTATAAATGACTGATAAGGGAAAAAGTGGGACTTTTACTTTTATTACTTTTAAAACTTTTATTTTCTTATTTTTACACATCTTTTTTTTAACTTTATTACTTTGTCCCACTAGGGGACTTGAGGGCAGGAGGCCCTGATCGCTATTCTAATACACTGCACTACATGCGTAGTGCAGTGTATTAGAGCTGTCAGCTACTCACTGACAGCAAGCATAGTGGGTCCTGACGTTGTCAGGACCCACTAGGCTTCCGTCTATGGCATAGCCGGACGCCATTGTTTGGTGTCCGGTTGCCATAGTCACCATCGCCGGCCGCTATCGTGTAGCAGGCCGGCGATGGCGGATTAACCCCTAAGAAGCCGCGATCGCTATTGAACGCGGCTTCTGAGGGGTTAATCGGCGGGGGAGCTCCGCGATCGGTCCCGGCACATTGAGCAGTGATAGTCTGCTGTCGGAAACAGCAGCTATCACAGCTCATGAACGCGCCCCGCGCGAACGGCGCCGTGTTTACTCCATGACCTACTATTAGGTCACTGAGCGCGAAGGCTACAGTTAGCATGACCTAATAGTAGGTCATGGAGCGTTAAGGGGTTAAGGCCCTTTTGACATTCATTCGTATAGTGAAGACCGAGGAATCATTACTCTACAAAAATAGCTCCCCTAATGAGTGTTGGGTTTACTGACTGCATACATTTAATGAGACAATGGAGACTTAATGGTTTTTTCTGAGACGTGATAACCTGTGCCAACCTTGTGTACAATATGGTCAGCCCTGGCTTCTCAGTCCATTACCTGCAATGAAAGTAAAATAAAGTTTTGCTGTGCTTTTCAAGGTGCATTTGATAGGAGCAAAGGGGAAGGCTATTTGCTTTGTACAATGTACTGGCATTGACAGTCATTAGACACTGATTTACTTGCACTGTCAACTTTAAAATGTAATCCAAATTTTTAGATTGAAAACGTCTAGTTTGGGATTCTAAACTTGTAGAATTTTGTATCCTGGGTGTAATGATGGGGGTAAGGAAACAGACAAGTGAGCCCTAATCTACCCGCCACTCAGTCCCTGCCTACTTGCAACGGCCCGCCCTAGGCGACGGGGTACAACTGGGCGACGGTCCCTACGCTCAATAAGTGCACGACAGACAAACAGACAAGGGTACACGGAAGCAAGGGAAAAGGGGCAGTTGCCCACGGCAACACCGTGAGCAACAAGAGTGGTGAACGAGCCGAGTCAAACCAGGAGTGTACGAGGTACCAAACGCAGAGCAGCAGAGTAGTCAGTAAGCCAGGGTCAATATGAAGCAGGGTCAAATGGTTCAAGAAGCTGCAGCAGGGCCAGGAAACAAAACGAGAAGAATCACAAGCAAGGAGGAACAGGAAAGGCAGGTATAAATAGACAGAGAGCGGGAGCTAGCTCCGTCTGGCCAGGCTGTGATAGGCTCTCCCACTCCTAAGCCTGCCATCCTGAGTGGTGGAAGATGGAGTCAGTCTCACAGACATAGAAGCAGGTGCAGACTGATTACCTATGGGCGTGGATACAGAAGCTGTGCCTGGCAGATCCTTAACACTGGGGGCTTAAAGGCTATGGACACCTTTGCACTGAATTTTTTTTTTATTGTTTATTTGCATTTCTAAATGAACTTTCTCAATATTTTTCATTAAAAATGTCCTACAATTTTGCTGCTGTAGAGTCTGTGTCACTC
Organism: Rhinoderma darwinii; assembly: GCF_050947455.1. Lineage (NCBI taxonomy): Eukaryota > Metazoa > Chordata > Amphibia > Anura > Rhinodermatidae > Rhinoderma > Rhinoderma darwinii. The sequence goes on along the minus strand of NC_134693.1, from coordinate 23,758,527 downwards.
CTTTGCCTAGCTGGTTGCCCTTTTTCTGAAATAGTCTGACAGTACGCTGCTCATTGCTCCGTCAGCTCTCGGAAGATCAGAGTGTGAAGAGGAGGGATAATACACACAAGTTTTCAGGGGGAGGAGGGAGAGATCACTCCGGCTGTGTAGCTGTGTAGAGAGAGAAGAGCACCCACTCCAGACTGCAGGGGGAGGGAGGGTGGTGATCATACAATTCTCAAATGTCTGTCTGCACAAGGGAGCAGAAATCCCTCATGGGCTGTAGAAGAAGGAAGCAGTAAAGGAGTTAAGCTGTGCTAGTGAAAAAAACAGCATTTTGGACAATGACCTCACATCCAGCATGTATTACTGGGAGAGACACATCCATATGAGCAAAGTATGAAACTAGGACTAGCAGGTTGTAAACTGCATATCAGGGGGTCTATAAATGAATGAAGGAATGGAGATGACAGCCTGAAACTCAATGCAACTTTTTTAACTGAAGGTAGCCACTATCATACAGCATGTATATTCCAATGGACATTATCCTTTAACCCCTTCGCGCACCCTGACGTGCCATTATGTCCGGGGGGTGATGTTTGGAGCACGTGCTGAGCGCGCTCCATATGCTGCGAGTGTCAGCTGTATTTGACAGCGGACACCCGGGACTAACAGCCGGAAGTAGTGATTGCGCTACTCCTGGCTGTTTAACCCCTCAAATGCTGCGGTCAATCGCGAGGCGTTGAAAAGAGGGGTGCGGCCCACTCCAACAGCTCATAGCCCCCCCCAAGAGTGAGATTGGCGGGTGACGACGGTTGTTATGGCAGCCCAGGGGCCTAATGAAGGCCCCCATGTCTGTCTTCACTCTGCCTCTGCTAAGCTCTGCCTGTGACAGGGCTTAACAGATGCCTGTAAAAATGACATATACTGCAATACGTTAGCATTACAGTATATTGTACTTACTATCGCTGGTTCATGTCCCCTAGGGGGGCTAATAAAGTGTGTGAAAAAAAGTTTAAAAAAAAGTTTTTAGTGAAAAATTTTAAAAAAATATTAAAGGTTCAAAATACCCCCCTTTTCTCATTTTCCCCCTAAAGTAATGACAAAAAATAAAAAAGTAAACAAAATTGGTATCGCTTAGTCTGTAGCAGTCTGAACTATTACAATATAGCGTTATTTAACGCCCACGGTGAACGCCGTAAAAAATAAAAATGTAAAACGCCCAAATCGCTGTTTTTTGGTCAACTTAGCTTTAAAAAAAATGGAATAAAAAGTGATCAAAAAGTTCTACATACCAAAAAAGAATACCAATAAAAACTACAGCTCGTCCCGCAAAAAATAAGCCTTCCCATCGCTCAATGGGTGAAAAAAAAAAAAAAAAATACGTTACGGCTCTCAGAATGTGGCGACACAAAACATTTTTTTTAACAAAACGTTTATTATCAATAAAAGTAGTAAAATAAATAAAAACCTATATAAATATGAAATGACCGTAATCGTATTGAGCCACAGAATAAAGATAAGTTGTTGTTTTTACCGCATGGTGAAAGCCGTAAAAACGAAACCCAAAAACAATTGAGGAATCGCAGTATTTTTCATTTTCAGCCGTTAAAGATTTTTTTTTCAGTTTCCCAGTACCTTATATGGAACTATAAATGGTACCAAAATAAACTACAACTCCTCCCGCAAAAAATAAGCCCTCACACCACACTATTGACAGAAAAATAAATAAATTATGGCTTTTTGAATGCGAGGAGTGGAAAATTAAAAATCAAAAAATGGCTTTGTCCCGAAGGGGTTAAAAAGGAAATTCAGCCAAAGAATGGGTTGGACTGGCCCACCAGACTAACAGTAAAGGTCCATTAAACCATAACACCATCAGTGGTGCTAAAAGGATTTGGACACTTTATAGTTTCTTATGAAATCTGTCTATGGAATATGAAAATATGACAACAGATGATACATTTTGGGTGGATTTCCCACTTTTAGTGTCATTCCACTTAAAAGGGTTGCCTAATCCAGGACAACCCCATTCGGGCATATGGACATCATAGAGGCGAGGTCTATCGCTTGGGAACCCCCTGTATGTGCCAGAACGGAGAGAGCTCCTCCGGTGGAACTGGTGTGGTCATGCGTTACATGGACGGCCATTTATTTGAATGGTTGGCATGTAATTCTACATTTCACCTGAACTGTGTAGCTGTCCGTGTCTTCCACACCAGCTTCTTTTTGAAAGGGTAAACTTTGAGACAACCCCTTTAAAAACTAAAACATACAATGGGGTAAGGCCACCAAGTAATGGCTGAAAGGGGCTAAAAAAAGGCACATATACTACATGTGCCAAGGGTGGATTCCTCTAGACTAGGTAAAAGACCTACCCAGTCTGGGTGATGTCATTTAACCATGGCTGATGGTTATCAGATCCTTCTGCCATATGCCCTATACAGGTATGTCTGCACCAACATATTGGAATATAGCAAAGGGCAAGTTAAAGCTTCATTGACTGTAGATTTAGAATTACTTTAAAGTGACATCAGGAGTTTAGTGACATCATTCTTATTAAGAAGCAGCAATTATATGAATACATTTGCTCAGTCCATCAAAATGCAGTCAGACCAGGTGTTTGTGTACAATGGGCACACTATAAACTTAACATAACATTGGAAGGCTGTTCTCTTTTTCGATTTCTAAAGAAATATTTCACTGTTATGTATTAGCACCGAACTAAGGGAGAAGGAAGGAGGGAAATGGGGAGTTGGATGAACTCAAATTGATATATTCCCATTTGTGCTTTGCAATATAAGAAATCTTTCTCTGTTATTGCCGGGCTCAACACCTGTCTTGCGAAAGGAGATCATCAAATCAAGTACTGAATGGAGATATAAAAAATCAATTTGACCCATCTACCCTGCACACCGCCTGTTTTCTCCTGCTATTCATTGCCAGCAATGTTCTTATATAGCCTCTAAAAACGATAGACAGCCTAGTAGGTTTTTTATTGGGAGGGGGGGGGGGACTCTTATACAGATCCCAGCCCTTCAAAAAGTCACGAAGTACATTTACACTACAATGAATATAAGCCAAATAATATTGTCTACCAAAGATATTTTGGCTTTACTTGGGTTGCTAAAAGTAAAGTAACCGGTTGGCTCAATAGTCGAGAAGTGTCTTATTTTTCTCTATACAGCTCACATGTCTTTGGTCTATATTTACTGAAGATTATCAATATATTCTCAGTACTTTCTTTTAGTCAAGACGTTTTTGGTACCTACCCTGCAAAAACACTGTATGTGCATGGTCAGTGATTGCGGGCGGCCAGTGGATGGCACTCCGTGGCCGTCCGTGCCTGTAATCACGGACCGTGCACATGGCTCCGGCCGTGTGTATGAGGCCGTGTTCACACAGAGTTTTTTGCAGGAGGAAAATTCTGCCTCAAAATTCCGTTTGGGATTTTGAGGCAGATTTTGACCTTCCTGCATGCCGTTTGCCGCGATTTTTGCTGCGTTTTTCGCTTGCGCCCATTGAGTGCTACGGGCAAAATACTCCACGAAATACACTTTCTCTGCCTCCCATTGATGTCAATGTGAGGTCAGAGGCGTAACCGCGCGAAGATAGAGCATGTCCCTTCTTTCTCCCGCGAGGTGGTTTTACCGCTCGCAGGAGAAAACTGCCTCCGCCTCTCATTGAAATCAATGGGAGGCATTTTCGGCCGGTTTTTGACGAGTTTTGTGGAGCGGTTTCCGTGCCAAAAAAACTCGACAAAATACTATGTGTGAACAGGACCTTACAGTATGCTCTGATTTCTGTCTGGAAAATGATCCTCATCATGTGAATGAGATTTGGAAGCCTTGATCACTTTATTGCCGTGGGTCCTGCTTCCTTACCCATGGAGATCAGCTGTTAACGTCGGAGGAAGCGACCCCCTACAGGGAAAATGTGGCATTATATATCGGCTTTTCAAATGAATTTTAGGGTGAATTCACGCAGCAGATTTTGTTATAGAAATTTCTGCAAATGACAATCTATTCCATTTAGGAAACCCACCTCTATGAGGTTCATATGCTCTCCACATGATAAAAGAAAAAAGCTCCTGTAGCATGGATATAAACCATCAGCTTCGACGAAGCAGAAACTCCCTTACCTCTTAAACACAAGGTTAAATCAGTTGGAAAGTAAAACTTTTAGAGTCCGCACAAACTGAATTACCGCTGTTAATACTTAACCCCATGTGCTAATCGCTCTAGAGTTCTGCATTATTTCCTTGGTTGACCAGATATTGATAGGTCACGTGGAAAATCAGAAGAAAATCTCCTATTGATTTCCTCAGTGATGCATTTCATTGGAGTTGTTTTTAATGTATACTTTAGCCTACCTTTCTGTAATTGGTGTTTTTCAGATATATCGGGACCATGTACTTTGTCAGTGACATAATCAATATTAACATTGACCCATGTAAACCGCGTCAATTGAATCTTCAGCACATTGGGGATGTATAAGGCAACTGGAAAAATATATATATAATTTTTTTAAATAAATGGTTTATTGACAATACAAAATCAGGAAACATCTGCATTTCGTAAATTATTTATTAGCTTTAGTTAGGATTTTAACTTGGAGATTACATGGTAACATAAAGTTGTGTGCGAAACTCTGTAAAATCATAATTACGACTCCAATTGTTCCCTATGGGGGAAACAATCAAGTTTCCTTGGGGCTATAGCAAAAATTCTGACCATGTTTTCCCACAGGGCTCTACTGCAATTTTACTATGATTGCCGCACCTCATGCCACTCTGTATCCCTAGCCTAAAGTGGGTTTTCACATGGTATATATCATGGTATTTTAAAGGGATTTTTTGAGTTAAAACGTGTCTGTATTAATGCTTTTAACTTGTGACTGTAAATACATTTGTAATATCCTTACATTTTCCAAATTGGCCCGTTACCAGATGCTGCCGTGGGGCACATGACTGGTGACGTCACTCTCTGGCCGATGTGTTTATCATCAATTTTCTTCCGGGTATACGACACGTCACTAGTGTATGGGCTGTTCTGTTATACAGCCAGTAACGTGCATGTGCGGTCCCAGCTGTTCCCTCGAGAAAACAGCAGGGATCGCACATGCGTGTTATACAGCTAGTAACGCGCATGCGTGGTCCCAGCTGTTCTCTCGCAGCAGGGACCGCGCATGCGTGTTACTGGCTGTATAACACGCATGCGCGATCCCTGCTGTTTTCTCGAGGGAACAGCTGGGACCGCACATGAACGTTACTGGCTGTATAACAGAACAGCCCATGCACTAGTGACGTATCGTATGCTCATAAGCAAATTGATGATAAACACAGTGGCCACAGAGTGACATCACCAGTTATGGGCCCCACGGCAACATCTGGAAACGGGGCCAATTTGGAAACTGTACGTACATTACAAATGTGTTTACATTCATAAGTTAAAAGCATTAAAACCGACGCGTTTTAACTCGTAAAACCTCTTTAAGTGTGTTCAGGTGGGGTAATCAACCACTGGGACCCCACCAATCCCAAGAATGGTCGCTCTCAATTGAAATGATCAGAACATATGGTAAAAGCTAAATGTACAGTGTACTTGATAACTGCAATATTGCTATTAGTAGCAATCAATAAGAATTTATAATGGAACCTAATGGGCCACCAAGGGTCGATGATGCCATTGCAATAGGGCTCTTGCATTTATTTTTAGTTATGCCCCCGAGTTTAAGAATCTGGTCTTCCTCAGCAGTTCATGACATAATCTTTTCCTTACAAGTGACTCTTGATAGGACGCACAAACCTAAATCCCTGCATCAGGGTCACATGGATATAGGTTATTAGACCCCAGTGAGTGTAGAATGAAATGGGAAGTTGCAATTTTGAGCCTGTAGGCTGAACGTACAATAGAAAATACTGCAGAGAGTGCAGGCAGTGCTTCCCCAGATACTTCACATGTATTTAATTTATCTGACTGACTGTGCTAGAGTAAAGAAAAGAGGCAAGGAGGAGACATTTAATAGTATCATATCCCAATGTCCTCCGCAGGTTTAATTAGAAAACGCTACAACTGCAGCGAGGAAAGAAATCACGTTGCTTCTTCTTTATTTCTTCTCCTCCGCTTGGAATTGCCACAAGCTAATTGGGTCCATCGTAGACCATTTCTGAGCTAATTAGGGTTAATTGGATTTGCCAGTGCCTGGGTTTTTGCAACATTACCTCAACTAAGCAGGTCTATGGATCACAAGACCCTTTTCACTTCACGCACATGCTTAGTGAGTTCTCTCAATGCTCCAGTCTACACATTGCTTGTTTCCATGGCTGTTAATATTGCACATCGTTTGGCTTATTTTGTCCAGTGTTTCGACAAATTGCTTGCCCTTGGGGCTTCTGCTGATCTTTTAGTCCAGTAAATACACTTCACTATAAAATAAATTTTAGTCTTGCAAATCTCACATAATCAGGAGTGATGCATGCATGAGAAGTGGGCAATGTGACATTTCTCATGCAGACCCTTGGTCCCACAAGGACACTATACATAATCTTTGACACTAAGTATCAGGTCACAGTAGAGCACTCTATGAAGTGTTCATGCCATAAAGCATTCGGTTAATATATGGTAATTTATGGGCATATATGTCTCTTTTGAGGCCTCCATATGACCCTCAATATGTCTATGTAATGCCCACCACAGATCTAATTAAGACACTAAACCTATGTGTGCATGTTGAATGACTAAAAACCAATTATTACAAATTAAAATTTAATAAACATTCAATTATACATATATATATATATATATATATATATATATATATATATATATATATATATATGTGTGTGTGTGTATATATATGTATGTATATATACGGTATATACAGTATATATATATATATATATATATATATATATATATATATTATAAACATTTTTTTAATGTCCAAAATCTATGTCTTTAAGCCAGTTTCTAATTTGACTCAAGCCAACATTGGTTGTGAGCACGTGAAGGTACAGGAACTTTTGCAGCCAGGCTGTGTATTGCCTTTGCTCCATTTGGTTTCTTGCAGCCTTTTAAGGCTTCATGCACACGTTGAGTATTCTGCTGTGAAAAATACGCAGCAACACCGCAAGAAATTCGCCGGAAAAAAACGCATCTGAAGGTGTGTTTTTTTTAATGCGTTTTCCGATGCAGTTTTTACGCTTTGCTGCGTAAATCGCTGTGTTTTCATGCTGCGGGTTTGCTACATATTTTTCCAGGACTAGGGATATGTAATCGCGAGATATATTGACATGCTGCGGTTACGAATATACGGACCGTGGGTCAATTTATGTGCGAGAAAATACTGCAGCGTGTACATGAAATTCCCTGTAATCTCATTGCCTATGCTGGTACTATATTACGCTGCGGTTTTGCCAGACGCAAATACACGCGGCAAAACCACACGTAATATGCATCGTGTGCATTGACCCTAAAACGTTTGACAACCTCAACACCTTTTTCTACAGTTTTAAAAGACTTTCTACAGTAAAGGTGGTTTGACACGATACTGCCCGTGTTTACCACATTTTACCACGTTTACCACATTTAAAACGAGCGCCGATCGACAATACAGCTTGTTGATCCCTTTAAACGGAGCAATGATCGTTTAGTATGGGGACAAATGATGGTTTCTACGATCGCTCGTACCAATGCATTTGCATCATGTCGGCAGCGCATCTCACTGTTTATACATGGAGACGTGCTGCCGACAACAATGATATTTTGAGCTGCATAAATGATGCGATCGGCCGATGAATGAGCGTTTGCTCGCTCATCGGCTGATCTTTGCCCTGTTCACACAAGGCAATGATCGGGAATGATCGGGAATGAGCGTTCGTATAAACGCTCCACCCAATCATTGGTCCATGTAAATAACCTAAAATAACATGATTTGTTGGTACTCATTGGCTGGCACATACATCTACTTTCTAGAGGGTCTTGACTCAGACTTTGCACCAGCTGTGCCTATGACTGTTAGCACGCCCACTGTTCATGCCTCCCAATATCAAAATATATATAAATTAGACTTGAATCCAGTTTGGCTGGACATTCAGTCACAAAATGCAGGTATCATCTAATTAAAACTATATACTGAAACATATTATTTTTTTATTCTATTTTCTGCTTGTATATTTTTTATTCTATTTTCTGTATATAATTATGGGGACAGTCCTCTTTCCTAAGCTGCTGATCTGAACTGTGCACCGAAATCCAGAGATCTTCTTTACAGCATGTACCTGGACATAAGAAACCTCGGTCAGAAAGCAAATCATTGATTGCTATGGAAGAGTGTTGTGGGCATGCTCTGTGACGTGTGCAAAGGTCACTGTGCAGGGAGGGGGCGAGCTGTCCTTATTATCTATTGCCAATGGTATCTTCCTCCAGCTTTATAACCGAGTATTACCTTTCATTGTAAACCTGGCCACGATGATTATGGGGTAACTACCGACCCTGCCCTTAGTGTACACAGCACAAGCTGAAAAGGGATCCTGTACAAAACAGGAAGAGTTAGTCTATTGTGAGGGCTCATTGGCCAGTATAAAAACAGCAATATTTTAAGATTTTTGTTTAATATAGAAACATGGAAAATAAAAAAAACAAAATGTGATGTATCAGTAAGTCATTTTCATCTATACATTCCCTTTATACCAAACTCCATCTTTATTCACTGGGAAATAAAAGGAGAGTGGGAGAAGATGCTACTTTATTTAGTATTACAAGCCCCCAATATGTATTCTGGAATATCTGCTCAAATGTGAGGGTCATCGCAGCAACGTGTATTAGGGTCAGAGTGGCCAACATTCCAGTATTTTAGCAGACACCATGGGAAATACGGGACTGGGTGGCTCCTAAGTATGGAGTTGTCCGGTTTCCGTGCCTTTCCGCACAGGCTTCGTCACACTCTGTATGTATGTATGTAGTATGTATGGAGACATTCTCACCTAGAAGCAGTCGAGTTATGGCACAAGTCCCTATGTAGTCCAATGGAGCATGCCACCATTTTTTCTGTCGGATTTGCATGGAATTAAACAGAAAAAACTCCATACAAAATCAATGTCATACAAATGTCCGTAGAGGTCCCATAGACCACTATGACTATTATGGCTTGATGCCAAATGTACATGAACCCGAACATGGACGTTTTATTAGCATTTCCTTTTCGGATAAAGTATGTGCAGTGAGTAGGGTTCATACATACATTACATTGCAATCTCATAACTAAGTTTTAATAAAACTGATCTTTTTGCAATCAAAAATGGCCACAAACAAGAAACCAAATTGTGACCACTGAAGCGAAACGGCAAAAGAATATTTCAGATGTGTAATTCCATCTTCCACTTATTGCGATACGTGGCCACGTCATATATGTTGTTTTAGGAACTTTGTTTATTAAAATTGTAATTTACTTCAAGAGAAGCAATAAAAGCACAGACACCATTCACCACAGCGCAGAGAAATTGTCTATTAGTGCTCCCAGCCAAATGAATGAAGATTTTCCAGATTGGCACAAAGATATTTAAATAAATTGCTATGCCTCCCAGCAAAAAGAAAATGTGTGTGTTAAAATATTCGACATATAAAAGGATATAAAAGAATCTGCGTTACTTATGTCATTTCATGGCTGATGAAGATAAGGAAAATTAGAATGGCATGTAATGACTGTAACAGGCGAAAGTTTGAAGGCAAATTTCAATATGATACGTATAAATCAGGGTTGTGTTGGCAGGAGGTGGGGTGGACTATAGTTTGAATTCAATGATTTCATTTACATCAAAGGTCATTCATTTAAATTGGATCAACTGAATAGATGATTGAAGACCCATCCTCCATCTATGAAGAGCATGTTCATCAACTAGGTCTAATAGGTCATTAGCGAATCAACTCATAAGAAATAGACCCTAGTGGCAAGTGATTGGCTCCAAAGTCCGCTCCAAATAGGGTGGTCTCCTTTAGAGCCCATTATTATGTCAGAGCCAGGACCCATCGGATGATCCCCTATTTCTCTGATGGGCCAGTGTGACCCTGGGAACAAGGAAGTCTCATTGGCTCTAAGTTGTCACATTTTTTCATCTGTCTAAAATTTTTCCAGCCAGGTTGAACATCATTAAATAGTTAGAGGGGGCTTTCTAAAGTAAAGACATATCAGTATCTCCTGTCATTTTCTATATTGGTTTCTCCACAGCTAATTCAGTGGTATAAACTGATTTAACCACTTAATGCTCTATGACGTACATGTACGTCATGGAATGTGTTAAGGCTCAATGCTGTACATGTATGTCATGGTGATCGTATGAGCACAGAGGCTATGCCTGTGCGATCCACGGTGGGAGTCCAGCGGTGATGGACAACCAGGCTTCTGCTGTAAGACCACTTTCACGCGGCAGTATTTTGGGCAGTTTTTTTTATCACTATCTGTAAGCCAAAGCCGGGAGGGGAACCTACACGGAAAAAAAATTATAATGTAAAGATTTGTACCTCTTTTATGTTTTTGACCCACTCCTTGCTTTGGCTTCCAAATACTGATGCAAAAGACTGACCAAAATACTGCCGTGTAAAAGTAACCTAATTGCCGGGATCAGAGAAGCCTCTGATCCTGGCCATTTAACCCCTTAGATGTCATAGTCAATAGCTTTTATATTTGACCTGATGAAGAGGCCAGTCCGGCCTTGAAACGCGTAGTAATTAAAACAATATCTGATATTACATTTGCTTGTTTCAAATCCTTATTACTCAAGAAGGGTTTTACCAGTTAGCAGTGCCAGGAAAAATCAGTTTTTTTCCTCAAACTTCTCAAATTACCATAGTCAATAGCTTGTAAGAGGGAATGGCCTCCCCTCTGTCAACCCATCAGCGCCTGTGTCGCGATTATGGGGTGCCAATGGGTTATCAAGGCAGCCAAAGGCCTAAGAACCCCCCCCCCCCAGGTCTGCCATTATAATCTGCCTGATAGGGCAGGAGAGAGGCCAGTGTAAAGCCACTTACACATGGCAGAATTCTGGTCAGTTTTTTGCCTCAGTATTTGAAAGCCAAAACTACAGTGTAGGAATGGAAAATAAACAGAAAAAGAATAATGTGGAGATTTGCACTTCTTCTGTGTTTTGGAACTACACCTGGTTTTGGCTTTCAAATACTGATGCAAAATACTGATCAAAATACTGCCATGTGAAAGTGGCCCAATACTGACCGGCAACAATGCTTTGGAATACTATGTATTCCATAGCATTCTGTAAGCGATCAGGAGATCACTGCTTCAAGTCCCCTAGGGGACACAACAAAAATTCTAAAATTAAGTGTATTCAAGTTTAACAACAAAGTCTCCCTCACGAAATATAAATAAATAAACTTATGTTTTCATCCTTTTTTTTTCATAAAAAAATTATGAAATATTTTAAAAATAGTTCACCATGAAAAAAAATACATATTTGGTATCGCCACAATCATAATGACCCGTTACACCCAAGACAAAAACAATAACGGATTTGCTGTTTTACTTTTACACTCACCCCACCCAAAATATAAAAGTTAGACAATAAATTATATGTACCCCAAAATGGTACCAATAAAAAATACATCTTGTGCCACAAAAACAAGCTCTCATTTTTTTCCATGAATTATGGTTTTCACTGTGTGAAAGTTCTAAAACGTAAGAAAAACTTTTCTCTTTGGTGTTTCTTTGACTCCTTGTCTCATGTACCACCCACTAAAGCCCTGCACTTTGCATTACACAGTGTATCAGTTTTGACCGGAATGTCCCTGTAATGGTCAATACTTTGTCTATTTTTACCAAATACATTAATCGCAATGTTCAACCCATCACTATTTTCAGGTCCATGATCATGAGTTTTCATATGCAGATCTTGGTAAGTGCTGTGTGGCAGTGACATGTTGACCTCAAGTCAACAGAGATAGATATATAACACATGACAGTAAGGTCACATGCTAACTTTCTTCTAACTTTCTTGAGGTCTTATTAAAACTGAACCTTAATATAATACTTTAGCATACACTAGACAAACACCTTTGCAAGCCTGAGGACAAAGCAACCATGAGGACAGGCAAAATATAGTGTGGTAACTTGAACTACTCATTTTGTTCTTTTGGTTAGCCAATTTTACAGTATGTGTCCTTGTGTTCTCCGCTGGTGGTATTTTCTTTAGATTTGGATGAGGAATGTATACAGTATTCAATATATGGACATACGTTATCCTCCTCACCCTGACCTTGGGTAACAATCAGGCTTTATTGATCATCATGGAGGTATGTACCATAGAGGCAACCCATGTGTTTGGCTATGAGGACCTTGAAGAGAGGTACCTAGCTCTGTTGGCCCCATCACCTTTGCTTTTGGGTGGTGAGAACCTGTGCAGGACTCCCCTCTCCAGAGGAACGGTATTCTTATCAAGCAAGGAGAATTGGGGAATTGGCCAAATGTTATGGAAAGGACGAAGGTTGAAATGAACACTGGGTCCTTCTGTCCTGGGTGGCAAAATCTGTGAACATAATGGGGAGCCCCATTTTGATGTTTGCTATGGGGCCATCTTTTTTCTATGTACGCCACTGTTGATCATCCATTTCTAGAGAATCTACTTTTTTATACTTTAATGTGTTGATTTAGATTATTTTTTTTTTCATCTCGTACTTTTGATCATTTTTCAGCAGCAATAAATCACTTGTCTAAATCCAGCCCTTATATTCTTAACCTTCAACCCCCAGCATTGTCATACTGCAGTTATAAGGAAACCATTAATAATATTTCCCAACCTTATTTATAATACTCACAATATGGATATGTAGCCATGTGTACTCCCGGCATCCTCTGCAATCTAATATCCAACTCCCACTTGCCTCAGATCAATACAAAATAATTTTTCTTCAATTTTTCTCTTTTCCAGCATTAACCTTATTAATCTTTAAGCTTGGCAGTGTGTCAGCTTTAAACGCGTATGATTAAAGATCTGGAGTGCATTTATCCAATAAGCACAGAAAAGAAGCATGCAGCTTGGTTTTCTGCACAGCTTGGAGAATAAGGGCTGGGTAATAAATAGACCTTTTCACTCACCAACCCAGGGAAAGCCATGGGGAATGTGGCGGTTCTATTTATATTGGTCACTAGTGTAATTTATTACTGATTGACTATTTTTAAATCACTCATGTCTAGAAAGAAGTGATGTGAGGCCATGTAGTCTGCAGCAGGATAACATTTTGCCAGTTCACGTTTCCATGGTCAATAGTTGGTCCACAGCTTAAAAAATTGGACCAAGGGCCACTTAAAGCCGTTGTATAAGATTTGAAAAAGGCTCTCTTTTTTTTTATTTTCCGTAAATAGCGCCAGTTTTGTCCATGGGCGGTGTCTGGTACTCCAGTTCACCCTTAATATAGTAATAATTGCTAAGCTGCAATACCAGACACTGACCAATGGACAAGAGCGCCACTATTTCTGGGCGGGGGGGGGGAGACCTGTTCTAATTTTCTTATCCAATTTCTTAAAGGGGTATTCCCACCTTAGTCATTTATGGCATATCCATGCGATAGCAGGCTGGACGTGGATCTGGTAAACTTTGTTCTGGAGATAGGGCAGTCCCAAAGCTGGGCCCGACATCTATCAGGCACTTGTGGCATAGACAGTGGATATGCCATAAATGTCTAAGGTAGGGATAACCCTTTAAAACTTTTAATACCAACTATATGCAAGGTTAGGTGATGTATTATCAATTTACTGGAAGGCAAACCATGTCTTTCAATGTGGCTCTTTTAATATTGTATTTATGGAATTAACATGTATGGAAAATTCTAGATAAGTGTTACCACGACCATGAAATTATTAGGATGTGTGTTGCTGATACAAAATGCCACCATCTTCTAAAAATGGAAAGGGGCTGATTTAGAAAACCTATCATCATATACCCTATTAGGGATTTCTAAGTTAATAGATAGGGGTCCCCATTTATAATAAGGCATCAATTTGCCGGAGTGGATAGCTGCTCCAAAAAGCGTTGCTCCTTCTGACAGCCCATGGATTGCAATGGGCACCATACTTAATTTCCCTTGAGGTGGCGCTACAGGGGAATTGGACACTTGTTGTCAGGTTCCGCTGCAGATTACAGCTGATCATTTAAGGTCTCAGTAGTGGGACACCATGTGATCAGCTACTTTTCGGAGGGCCCTTCAAACAAAATGGGATTTTTCAAAGAAGATAACCCTTTTAAATCTCCTACTTCATAAATACATTGTCTGTTATGTGAGGACCTAGGTACCGGTTTTTCCCCGGCCGTTGCCACTAAATGGTAATCTCTTGGAGCCAGTCTGTAGTTCACTCTAGACATTCACTTTGCTACTTTGTAACTCTTGGTCTGTTCCATTCATAATTGCGTCGTTATTTCCAGTTTTCTGTTCTGTCATAGGAACAGAAGAATGAAAATAATGGCTGTGCCAGATCCATCACATGACGGACACCATCTGCACCCAACAGAACCGATTTTATTTAATGGGTTCCATTGGATTTCCGTCATGGTTTCCATGACTTTTTAGGAAGACTCTGCAGATTATTACCCCGGATTTGCGATTAGCTAAACTTGATCAAGGCTTCTATAGTAATTGCAAATTCAGAATAATTAAGGAAAAGCTATATTTGATCTGCACATAGTAACAGGAAGTCCCATTGCTATCCATGTCTACCATTTACTGTTCTGGTGTATTCAGAAAATGATTGATGCCAAGAAAATGCTACTTTAGGGGGTAGTTGCAATACTAGGTTTTACAAAAGGGCCGAAATCTAAAATGTTCACTTGTCCTAAATGTAACACTAAATTGTTAACATTTGACATCTAATGGCAAATAACTAAACTGAATAACTAGAAATTGTAAGCATTTTCCTGGTTGTTTATAGCTGGTGCCAACGACATTGCCAAAATTATAAGGTCAGGTACTGGTTAGCTTATCATATATCAAAGTGTTGTCCCTGTTGGGCATTTTATGGTATGTGAGTGTAGTGTCCACAATTTGTTCTTTATCCTGGCTCTATGCTAATGATAAAGTGGCATGCCTGGTGCCAAGTGGCAGTGATATCACATTGACTGTAGTGCCAAGTGCCAATGATGTTATTCCTCATGCAAGTTATACAATGACATTTGATGTCAAGTGACAGTGATGCCTTGGAGCAATTATCCTTGGAGCAATTATAATGTTTAGTATTAAGCCCCAGTGGTGCTACGCTGACCCTGGTGACAAACGCCACTAGTACTGTACAATTCCTGATAGTAATGATCATATACCTGGTGCCCACGTCAATGGTTTTATGTTTTTTCCCATAGGATTTTGATTCTAATGGTGTTGGCCTGTGGTGCACAGATGCAGAATTTTAAAGTAAGGCAGTCCCAGTAGCATACAATGGTATCTATAGCTGCCAGCTTGGGGTCCATGTTCAAGAAACTAGAGACCACTATATTGAGACATATAGGAAGGGTAATGCCCAATGCAAAAGAAGCTACAAAGTATATTTTACAGGTTCATTGCCAAATCTCCAATCCGCTTTGTAACAAGAGGGACAAATACTCATCATGAATGACGAATACAACTCAGTATTCAGGAATAGCACCTTCTGAACTAAAGTGGAATCTATTATGTCTTAAAACTAATTGTCGCACGTCAAGCAACAGTTCAGGGAAGGCTTTTACAAACCACCAAGGGGCAATGCTCAGTATTCAGATTAAGTTCTGTAAACAGGTGTTTAATAGGACTGTACAATGCTCACCGCAACCCAAGTGCATTCAATGATTTGTCACTTTCCCCAACTGCCCTTTGTAAATCTCATCTGTAGCCCGTTGCTGAAATCTGCATGCTAATCTAATATTAACAGTGTTTGCTTGTAATCTCTCATGGTATCACCATAAAATCAGGGAACAGAGATACAAGGATAATGAGTTATTCTTCAACAATACATTGCTAATATCCAATAATGTGTGAACCAGAGTGGAGGGAGGGGGGGGGGGGTAGCCGCCAAATCTACAGTGCTTTGCAAAGGTGTTCCTGTTTCTCCTGTTTTGTTGTATTACAACCTGAAATTAAAATAGGTTTTCAAATTCATTTTATAGAATGGACCTGACAAAATAGTCTAAATTGTTACAGTGGAATGAAAAATATACACATTCTGTAACCCCTAAACAACTTTCAGATTTTAATTTTCGTTTTTTCCTCCCCACCTTTCAAAAGCCATAACTTTTTTATTTTTCTATCGATATAGTCCTGTGAGGGCTTGATTTTTGCAGGACGAGTGGTAGTTTTTCTAAGCACCATTTATTGTGCCATATAATGTACTAGGAAACGGGAAAAAAAATATTTGTGGGGTAGAAAATTAAAAAAACAGCGATTCCTCCATTGTTTTTTGCGCTTCGTTTTTACGGAATTCACTGTGCAATTAAAATAACATGTTAACTTTATTCTGCGGGTCAATACGATTACGACAATACCAAATATATATATATTTTTTCTATATTTTACTACTTTTGCAAGTAAAAAACGATGGGTAAAAAATGTAATTTATTTTGTGTCGCCAAATTCTGAGAGCCGTAACTTTTTTATTTTTCCGTCGAGTAAGTGCTTTGAGAGCTTATTTTTAGTGGGATAAGATGTAGTTTTTAATGATACCATTTTGGGGTACATGCGACATTTTGATCACTTTTTATTTTTTTGGCAGATGAGGTGACCAAAAAAGATCGATTTACTATTTTTTTTTTACGGCGTTCACCATGCGGGTTAAATAATTATATATTGTAATAGTTCAGACTTTTCTGGATTCGGCGATTCCAATTATGTTTCTTTTTTTTTTTATGCTCTAGGGGGAAAATGGGAAAAGGTTTTTTTTTTAACTTTTAATAAAAAAAATTTTTTATATATAAAAACAACTTTATTTTACAAATTTTTACTTTTTTTTATTAGTCCCCCAAGGGGACTTCAACCAGCGATCGTTGGATCGCTTGTACTATATACTGCAATACTAATGTATTGCAGTATATCTTCTTTCTGACAGGCTTCTATTAAGCCTTCATTAGGCCCCCAGGCAGCCATAGCAACCATCGCCACCCCGAAATTGCATTGCGGGGGGCGTAATGAGCTGCTAGAGAGGGTCGCCCTCCTCATTCTAACGATTGACCGCTACTGACCGCAGCATTTAACGGGTTAAACAAGCGGGATCGTGCTTGAGCGTGATCCTGCTAGTTAGGCCGGGTTTACACGAGCGTGTGCGTTTTGCGCATGCAAAAAACTTGGCGTTTTGCGTGCGCAAAAGGCACTTAACAGCTCTGTGTGTCAGCCCCGTATGATGCGCGGCTGCGTGATTTTCGCGCAGCCGCCATCATTATGACACTCCGTTTGGATGTTTGTAAAGAGAAAAGCACGTGGTGCTTTTCTGTTTACATTCATAGTTTGACAGCTGTTGCGCGAATCACGATCGTCCCATGGAAGTGCTTCCGTGTGCTGCACGTGATTTTCACACACCCATTGACTTCAATGGGTGCGTGATGCGCGAACAACGCACAAATATAGGACATGTCGTGAGTTTTACGCAACGGACTCACGTTGCGCAAAAATCACGGACTGTCTGCACTGCCCCATAGACTAACATAGGTCCGTACGACACGTGTGAAAATCACGCGCGTTGCACGGACGTATTACATGTTCGTCTAAACAAGCCCTTACTGTGAAGTGTTGGCTGTAACATACATCCGACACCCGCATTGTATGGAGCGGGTTCACTCCGTGAGCCCGCTCCATACTTCCCGTACCCGGCTATGACGTATGGATACGTCAAATGTCGGGAAAGGGTTAATGACTAAAAACTGAAAAGTTGTGAGTGCTTATGTATTCACTCTCTTGGCTATAAAAAGTTCTGGTCAAACCAATTAATTTCAGAAGTCACATAACTAGTTGAATAAGATCACGCTGTGTGCAAAGTGTCACATGATATCTCTATAAATACAGAGTCTGCAACACCACCAAGCAACATGAAGACCAAAATGCTCTCCAAACATGTCAGATACAAAGTTGTGGAGAAGCATAGATCAGGGTTGAGTTCTAAAATAATATCCTAAACTTTGAACATCCCACGGAGCACCATTAAATCTAATATAACAATATAGAAAAAATATGTCACAACTGCAAACCTGACAAGAGAAGGTGCCCACAAAAACTCACAGCCAGGGCAAGGAGGGCAAATCAGAGATTCAACATAGACACCAACGATAACACTGGAGGAGCTCCGAAGATCCACAGCGGAGATGGAAGTATCTGTCTATAGGACCACAATAAGTTATACACTCCAAAGGTTGGGGCTTTATGGAAGGGTGGCCAGAAAAATAAATTGCTTAAAAAAAATACAAGAAAACACATTTTAAGTTTGCCAAACAGCATGTGTCAGACTCCCCAAAGACATGCAAGAAGGTTCTCTGGTCAGATAAGAATAAATTAAACTTTTTGGCCATCATAGGAAACGCTATATGTAACGCAAACCCAACACCTCCCATCACCCCAAGAACCCCATTCCCACAGTGAAGCATGGTGGTGGCAGCATAATGCTGTGGGGGCAGGGAATGGAAAACTGGTCAGAATTAAAGGAAAGATTGATGGCAGTAAATACAGGGTAATTCTTGAGGATAACCTGCTTGTCTGTCAGAGATTTAAGACTGGGACGGGGTGTCACCTTCAAGCAGGACAATGACCCTAAACATACTGCTAAATCTACACTGGAGTGGTTAAAGGGGAAACCTTCAAATGTCTTGGAATGGCCAAATCAAAGTCCAGACCTCAATCCAGTTGTGAATGTGTGGGATGACATGAAGACGCTGTCCACCAACACAACCCGTCTAATTTGAAGTAGTTGGAGCAGTTTTGCTGAAAGAATGGGCAAGAATCCCAATGTCTATATGTGCTGAACTAATAGAGACGTAATGGCTAATCTTCAAACCAATGTGTTACGCACCTGTCCTGGTCCGGTAGCCCGCCTTTTCCGAGACCCAAGCCAACCTCATTCTGGCTTTAGTCAACTGATCGTCCTAGCCTCCTCTTCTCAGATTACCTATTTAGTCTGTAGCTTTTAACCAGAGTATAGATTTTTATTCTTTTAAATTCTTGTATTTCCTTGTCTGCTACTTTACCTGTGTCCCAAACGTCAGATTGCTTCTTATCCTTATGTCAGTTCCAGTAACCTCAAATGGCGTCTTGCGGCTTGACTTTGAACCAGTGTCCTCGATCTTTACCTTGAATAAACTCCTGTCTTCTCCAGTGATGTTTCGCTTCTTCTCTTTGTCACTTTCAGCCTTCATCTATATTCAGGAACATCCTCACCTGACACTTGCTTGACTATTCAGCAATTTCTTGCCGTCAAGACTATTTTTGCCCAATGTTGGTTGAGAGAAATTCTTAATCGTATTGCCGTTATCTGTTAATCGACTTATTTCTTATTGGTAGGTAAAGGGGCTTTTAGTTTACAAAAATATTACCTTTGCTGTAATGTAAATCAATGCTTCATACACTGACTCCCTAGTGAGCATGTGCACAAAAAGCCAAAGAGAGAGGCAGTGTAAAGCATAGGGGAGAAAGCAAGAACCCAACCATCTGACTGCCATTAGACAGTGCAGCTAAGCTGTATTCACTGATCATAGCTGTGCCGTACTAGAGCAGAATTAATATGTTAAAAGAGAAATCTGGTATTGTTGACTCCCGTATGACTGCTGTATGTAGTTAACTCTTTATAGCATGTTATTTTGGGGATATTGGGTTATTTGAAGTTGCCATTAGTAATAGAAATTATGTCCAGGGATATGACAGCATATACAACAGTATAGAAAAGAAAATGACATCACGCAGTTACTCCTAGTTGCTGAGATGTCTAAAACTGCAGTAAATCTTATAGTTATTATATATATTGAATATTAATCTGAATAGCCGTCCTTGAAGAACGAGCAACATTTTCCATTGTTACATTGTCATAGAAAGTAGCATTTTCCTGGGGTAAATTATACATTGTTGCCTTTTGCTTCGATTTAAGGTTTATTTAAAAACCATATATCTCAGTAACTGCTGGCATTACGCTAAAAATGTATAAATCCCCACGATAACGCTCATACACACACAACCAATGTGTTCAGATCAGCTTATACAAAGTTTCATTTCATTTACTTACACAAATAGTGTTACTTAAAGGGACACATAAGGTTAAGAAAAAACAAAACACTTCATTAAACTAAAATAATGTCTCAGGCAGCATCCATAATACCCCCATTTTCTCCCCCAATTCAGTGCCAAAGCATGTGAAAAAATAAGCATGTAAACATTTTATACATCAAAGCTGTCTATGGCTCCTCTGCTTAGTCTGTAATGATGACACACAAACTTTGCCCTGCCCATTCTTCTAAACCCCACCCACGCGGTCAATTCCTATCTTAACTTGGACCCCCAGAAATCACCAAAATTGTGAGATCACTGGGCTTGGAGTGCCAATGCCCCTTCGCTGTTGTTCCAGACACAGTGGCTTGTCCCTACATACATTTTGGATAAAATTATCTTTACTTAAAATAACACTGTACAATATAATATTAATGCGTACCTCCAGTGATCCATGTAAAAACATCTTAACCCCTTCAGGACTGAGCCATTTTTTCATTTTCGTTTTTCACTCCCCACGTTCCAAGAGCCATAACTTTTCTATTTTTCTGTAAAAATTGTGGTGTCAGGGTTTTTTTTTTTGCGGAAGGAGTTTTCGTTTCTATTGGTAGCATTTAAAGTACCATATAATATACTGGGTGAGGGGTTAAACAGCCAGGAACAGCACGATCACTCTTCCTGGCTGTTAGTCCCGGGTGTCAGCTGTAAAACACAGCTGACACCTGCTGCATATGGAGCACGCTCCAAACGTCTCCCCTCCCGTACCGGGACGTAATGGCACGTTCGGGTGTGCAAACGGGTTAATGTATAAATTTACTTTTACTTTCTAGAATTAAAAAAAAACTTACAAAAAATATGGTGAAGAGCTGTTCTATGTAAAATTCCTTCAAAAGACAAGGGGCCACTCCATCTGTCCGGAGACAAAAAGGTTTAATCTCCAGGAATGACGATCCTTCTTTGTCATAAGACCTATAAATTGGTTTTAGCAGAAACAGTTTATGGCTTTAAGGCCTAGTTCACACAGAGTTTTTTGGAGGCAGAAAAAATATGATGGACTTTTGAGGCAGATTTTGACCTGCCCGAGCTTTTTTCCTGCTGTTTTTTCAGCATTTTTCGCCCACGGCCATTTGGGACAGAGGGCAAAAAACACTGCGATTAACGCTTTTTCTGCCTCCCATTGATTTCAATAGGAGGTCAGAGTCGGAACCGCGCCAAGAAAGAACATGCTGCTTGGGGGGGGGGGGAATTTTGGCGGTTTCTGCGTCAAAATCAGCGCCAGAAAACTGTCAACTGGGCCAAAGAAAGGCTGGAATTATTTCTAAGAACAAAAAAGATAAATATTTATAGAGAGAGGTTATGATGCGCAATAAAATTTTCACTGCTTCTCCCACCTACTGGCTTATCTGGCCCATATAGTCTGGCAAAGTTTTCTGTGCAGCACCCTGCCCAATAGTTTAGGCCTATAATCCTGTGCTCTCTCCTATGTGATAATATAAGACATGCTATAATTTATATGAAATGATGCAGTTAAAAAACAGAAATTGTCAGAAATTCCAATACAATGACCATAATTTGCATATGACTTCCGTTTCCTTGGAGATAGAAGAAATTATGTTTTTTCTCTCCGCATGTGATCTGTCTTTAACAAGTACAACTGTATTTCATTTCTATGGTTTAGGGTATGTTCACACGATGAGAGGCATTTACGTGTGAAAAGACAGACTGTTTGCAGCTGCCTCGTTTCACACGTAAATGCTCCTCCTCGTAATTTACGAGCCGTCTGTGACGCTCATAAATCTTGAGCTGTGCTTCATTGAGTTCAATGAAGAACAGCTCAAATTACGCGGCAAAGAAGTGCAGTCAAACGACGGTGCGTAAATGACAGGTCGTCTGCACAGTACGACGGCAAACCCATTCAAATGAATGGGCAGATGTTTGCCGACGTATTGTAGCCCTATTTTCAGGCGTAAAACGAGGCATAATACGCCTCGTTTACGCCTGAAAATAGGTCGTGTGAACCCAGCCTTAGGCTTCTTTCATACTACAGTTTATATGCGTTTACCTCTCTTACGTCAGTCTTTTTTTTCAGTTGCTTTCCATTTGTCTCCGTTCGCTAGGTCTCCGTTTTTTTTTTCACTGAAACAAAAGTTCTGCAGACAGCACTTTTGCTTCCATCAAAAAAAGCGGAAACCTAGCGAGCGGAGACAAATGCACAGCAACTGAAACAAAATAATTAACATTGGAATCAATGGTAATTCTAACGGAGCCCTTGCTTTCCGGTTAATCTTTCGATCCTCTCTTCCTCTGACGGAAGAGAGGTAAACATATATTAACGGTAGTGTGAACTTAGCCTTTACTTTTTATATGTTTTCTTCAGTTATCAGGTAACCTCACCTATTAAAATCTGTGGAGAGTGACAGATTTATGATGCATCGATTTGCACGCTCCAGATATAGCATGTGTCCTTTCAACCAGACATTGTTATTCTTAAACTTTCATTCACACCTCCCAATAAAGTTGCGCCGTGGTACAGATGTAGCCAAATTTATCTTGACTCTGATAACTTACTGCAGCGCAAAATCACACAACAAAAGACATTCAAAAAATTAAGTTAAAGTTTCTTACCACTGTGTATTTACTGCATTAAGAGTCAAGATAAACATGGCTACATCTGTACCACCCCTCCTCATGCCAACAGTAGAGCTTTGCTGCTTAGCCAAACAGACTTGTTCGCTTTTGACTTGAGTTGTCAAAATAATACCGCCATAAAGTGTTCTATATTAACATAAATAAAACTACCATCCAGTGATCAAATAAAAATGCAATACAGAATCAAAATATTGCTGCCTACAGAACCTGCTTAGTAGTGCCCAGATAACAGTCCCAAATATTTCCTAGATAAAATAATTATACAGTGCCCAAATAACAGTGCTAGATATTTAAGGGGGTTTCCAACCCCTAAAAACAAGAGGCTCCCAATTTTTTTTTATTCTAATATACTTACCTTTTAAGTTTGTTGCGGGTCACCATGAGAACAGCGTTGAATTAAAAAAGTCAGCATATTCGATAACATATTTTTTGTATATTGAACAACTTTAAAGAGCTTTTCAGGGGTCGAAAAAAAAATCCCTTTAACCTATGTTAGCTCCACACAGCGCCCAAATAATACAACTATACATAAACTAAATAATATTGCTATTCATGTCCGAACAACCGTGCCATACAGTTAACACATACTAGTTCCACAATGTGCCCATATAATAACGCAATACAGCGCCCAAATAATAGTGCTATGCTGAGATTAAATAATACCGCCATACAGCACATATATAATATTACCCCATATTAATACATTTGTAAATGATACAGTAAGGAAATCGCTCCCTACTAAAATACATTGACTGGTTCCACCAAAAAGTCAAGTGACAACCGTGCATTAGCCATTGTGTGTGACTGAAAGTCCAGATCAGTCCACTATCAGGCTAAACACCCTTTCTGGCACGGAGCAGTCCTGACCCTAATCACTATTCTTGAGCCGGGTATTATTAGCAGTGATTTTTTAGTACCAGCTCTGGGTAACTTCAGATTATTTTTTTTTCTTGGCAGAAAACTTTTCGGCTAAATATAGTCACGAAGAAAAAATTATATCTTTTTTTTACAGAAGTCATAGGCATGTGCTGGTGTCTGATTGGGGAATTCTTAGCGAGCTCATTTTTATATGCTGAACTCAACTATTTAACTTGCAAATCAGTAAATCATGGTGTGAGCTTCACAGTGGGCTTCTTACTCAAGATCTACAGCTGAACACCAGGGAAAGGATTCCTGTGAGCAAGGTAGACAATATTTTTTTGAGTGCCGAGGATGAAGCTCTTCCTAATGTTTTATAAACTAGTTCAACTTTCCATGTGATTGTTCCTATAAATAGAATGCAACGCAGGAAAATAAATGAAGCGAGAACAATAACATACATATACCAGTGAAAAAAAAAAATGCCACGACTATAATGACTGAAGGTACTAAACAGAAGAACTGTCCGGTTTGCACAATATGGTGGGTGTGTTCATGAAAATAAATGTGGTTATGCAAATAAGGACTGTGGTAAGACGTTGCATTCATTTAAGGTAAAGGCCGCACGGAGCGGCCCTGACACGGTCGCAACGCGGCTAACAACCGCGCCGGCACCATGTTCGGTGCGGCTGTCAAACAGCCTGTTAGTGGCCACATGTTAACGCGAGTAAACCATCCCTTTATCTGCAAAATCGTGCAGCCATGAATTAATACACCCTTTATGGCCACACAATTTTGCAAATTACAACAACTTACCTCTATTCATTCTCTATGGCAGCGCCGGAAAAAGCCGAACACTGCACTCGGCTATCTGCGGCGCTCCCATAGAGAATGAATGGAGCGGCAGTTTGCATGCGCATATAACCGGAATACCTCTTAACGATGTATTTGTCAGCCGCTCCTACATAGTACCAGCGTGGTTGTTGGCCGCGTTGCGACCGTGTCAGCGCTGCTCCGTGTGGCTGTACCCTTGGGTTGCAAGTTTCTGTTGACGACTCCCTGCTCCGCCATGGTATTCAGCTGTATCCATGTCCTGAGTACGCGGATACAGTTGAAAGTGGCAGGGCACCTCTTTAAGAGCAGTCTGCAAGCCAGTGCTTGACCCTGGCACCATACCACCCCAGGCTGTTACTTACCACAGTGGCAGATTCAGCGTGGTCATGGGTCCCTTACCAACCACTAGAGCCAGAGTACACTTGGGCTGGGTTAACAAATTGCATTATAATGGATAATCCAGTAACGGAGAGTGCCACAGACAAGCAAAGTCACCGTCAACTCTCATCCACTTTACAGCTACATTCAATAATGTTCAGAGGCACAATAGGGAATGCAGGACCCCGATCTTTAAAAGGTGGCGGTACTAACATTGGGTCCCCCCACCTACCATCTAGAGCAGGGGTAGGCAAGCTGTTTTGTATGGCATGCCGATAAAAAAAAATAAAAAAATAATGATGTACTCGGTGTGCCGTGCAAACATGAGAGTCATATAAGAAAAACGATTACCACGTATATGTGACATAAACCAATCAATCAGTTAAAGGCCTGTTCACATCACCGTTCGCTTTCCGTTCCGGGGTTCCGTCAGAGGTTCCCGTCGGGTGAACCCCGCAACGGAAAGTGAAAGTGAAACCACAGCTTCCGTTTCTCACCATTCTTTTTCAGACGGAATCAATAGCGCAGTCGACTCCGCTATTCATTCCGTCGTTAAAACGGAAACCTGCCGGAATGGTGACGAACAGAAACCATTAGCGATGTTTCCGTCACCATTGATATCAATGGTGACTGAAACGGAAGGTGTGGTTTCACTTTCACTTTCCGTTGCGGGGTTCACCCGACGGAAACCTCAGCCGGAACCCCGGAACGGAAAGTGAATGGGGATGTGAACAGGCCCTTATTAAACGTACATTTCAGTGTAACCCTTTTCCTTTACTTGTTTTGCAAGGATTATCCATTTGTGATACATACGAGGCTATTTCTTTTACAGCGCTAAACATCAGGAGAGAGAAGTGTGGCAGCAAACTATGCCCCATGTGCCGGCTTTGGTATTAGTGCCACAGGTTGCTGCCCCTGATCTAGAGCAAATAAATGCAAAAACCATACTGCAGAAAACCGCATCACGAAACCATGGAATTTGCGGTAAAACGCGTGCGGTTTTGCTGCTTCATCTTTGATCGCAAGACACACTACTGGTCCATGTGAATACAATCTAATTGCTCCAATCTACTACTTCTGATTTTATAAAATGCCATATTAGGTTTTCTTCAAATCTCAATCAGTGTTCCGTTGTTCTGCTCCGTCATAGGAGCAGAACAACGAAAATACCGGAAGCGCCGGATCCATTGCATGACGGACACCAACAGCGCTCAACGGAACTTATTGACTTTAATGGGTTGCGTTGTTTTTCCATCATGGCGTCCATCATGCTGCAATATTTTGTCTGACATTTTTAACCAAATCTGTGACGGCGGCTCCTAACCTCCGAAACAGATGTGAACAAGGCTTTACAGAGTAGTTTTTTTTTTTTAGAACAAGAGCTGGATTAAAGGACTTTCTCTAAATGCATATCCTAATCTGAAAAGAAATCACATTGACAAAAATTTTTGTTTTTTTTGGTTTTTTTTAAATGTTTTTTTTTCTTACTAGTGTGCCTTTCCTGGCACTGTGTAATATAGTAATATACTTGTTTGCATAATCGATGTAATATAGTGAAAGCATGGCGCGGTATATATAGAAATGAGACAACCCTATGGATAGACGTGTGATGAATCCCTTACAAGATGTTTACACGTGTGAACCTGTTGGGGCTACTCTCTGTCTAACGACTCCCATATTATTCATCTGCGAGACGTTGCTTCGTGCCATTTCTAAGAGAGGAATGTCCCAAGCTCTAGAGGGAGAACTGCGCTAAAGTCCCGGGGACATTATGTTAATGACATTACTCCATTTCTGGAAGCAATGCTGATTAAATATTCATTGACTTTGATTATAGTGAAATTAGGGCTAAAGCGCGAACTCAAATTGAGTGGAATAATGGCAGTGTAAATAATGCATAGTCTCTAAATTGAAAACAGCAGCTTGTGTGCCGCGTCGCCCCCTTTGTCATACTGCCATTTGTGTGGGAACGCAGTGCTCTGATCTCAGACAGCTTGGGAAATACTAGCAGGGAAAAAGAGACTGTATTATTTACAAGTTTAGGAAATTTAAAATAATTAGACAAAATGTTGCGCGACTAGGTGTGTTTGTTTCTGGCTTTCCCTTATGGCTTTTCTGAGATTGTCAGGCTGGCGGGAAAAAAAAAAAATGAAAACGCCATGATCTTTATTTATTTATTGTCAAGCTTGCTGTTTTCTTAAATTCAACCGGTATGGACTACATTTTTATATTATTTAAAGGGTTTGTCTGTTTTGGGTTATGCTTTTTTATTAGAAGGGTCAATGATAATCAGATAAAGGGGTGTTCAGCCACTCTGACCTGCAGCGATCAGCTGTGATCCGTTGGGAAACAGGGCAGCAAGTGTTTACTTTCCCTGCAGCGCCACCACAGGAAAAAAGAAGCATTACATGGTGCCCATTGAAATCAATGTGCTTTAGTGCTGGCCTTCGTTTGGATGGTGCTTTCTGCAATACTGTCTATTGATGCCCCCCTCTGTTATGGTTTACTATATGGTGCCCAAATAATACAATCATACAGTGTCTGATTAATATTGCTGTAAGGTGCCCAAGAACAATGGCAAACTGCTGCCTACATAACCGTACCCGGTCAATAAACATAATAAAATCTGAATGATGCTGCATCATGAGCAGCTGCCTATCTATAAGTTTGGTCACCAAATGGGTGGGATAGGTAGTGAAAGATCTGGGTGCCTAGGACGCACACCCCCTAAGACTGGTGCAGATGGGCAGTCTATGTATGGAAGAGCATGCCAGGTCCTCCAGAGTAAAGGTGGTATTACATGGCCCGGCCTGGGCCATGTAAATGAGCACCGATCAAGGAGTGGCACTTGTTTGCTCCTTTCACAAGGCGCTAGTATGGGGTCGAGCTCTCGTTACTATGATCGCTCGCCCCCATACATTTCTATCATATCGGTTGCCGACAACGATAATAGTTTCAGTATTTAAAACAATACTGATCGTATTGCTCGTCATTGGCTGATGCTCATCATTGGCTGATCATTGCCTTGTTTACACAGGGCAATTATCGAGAACGAGTGTTCGCAAAACGTTAGTTTGACGATAATTGGCCAGTGTAAAAGGACTCTAAGAGGCGCTCTTTGTAGCCTCTCTCATCTTTGGGTTATAGATGAAGCCCCTTATATAAACTCAGAATCCATAAAAAGGTATTTGAAAATGGCTTTTCCCTGATATAATGGGCAGGTTAGTTCTATATACAGTACAACTGGGTGTACAATGTTTTGTGGGAGCCGATTTGCGCAACTATATTTATCCTACAGTGTAACTAAACGTTTGACAAATTTCTGACATGTCATAGTGGTGGTGGGGGTCCGAGCGCTGAGACACCGGAAATCAATGTATCGGAGTACGGGCTCAATAGAAAGTCTATGAGCCTGTACTTGATACATTGGCTTTCCGGAGAAAGCCGAACAGACACGAGCGCTTCTGCCCCTTCGTTTGAGTGATTGGTGGGGGTCTCAGTGCTCGGACCTCCACCAATCAAAACTTATGACATGTCACTATGACATGTCAGAAGTTTGTCAAACGGTTAGTTACCCTTTAAGACATGTTCAGCTGTGGAAATCTGCAGCAAAATCTGTATGTGCTCCATGTGGATTTTATCACAGATTTTGCTGCAGATTGGGTGCGGGTTTCAGCCTTTGCGTCTGTCGAATTCAAACTAATATCCACAAAAAGTCTGCATGTGTGAACACGGCCTAAAGGGCATTTACATGCAATAATGACCAGAATATTTTTACAGTACCTTACTAATACAATAAATATTAGGAAAACATTAAAAAAAGAAAGCAAAAATGTTAGACTCTGTTCACATCTGCCTCCAGTGTTCTGCTCAGTCGTAAGAGCAGAATAGTGAAAATACCAGACGCGCCAGATCCGGCTAATAACAAATATCATCAGTGGCCGCTGGAACACATTGACTATAATAGGTTCTGTTCTATTGCCTGACAAAATAGCGCAGCATGCAGCAACTTTTTTTCCGGCAAAAACAACACAATCTGCGGTCACATGCCACTAGAGCCAATCACTGGCCTTAACGGTCATGTGCCGTCCATGGCAGCATCACCACTGCAGGAACTTCCCGGACCAGAGCAACGGAGAACGGGACCTCAGGACGTGAGCTGGGGGGGGGGGCACTACATGGGGTGAGTATCTGTTTATTATACAATGCCATCCTCTGCTCTGCTGCCAATTCTGAAAAGTTTTCAATAACCCATTAAAAAAATATCAGAAACCACTATTGCTAGTAACAATTATGGGTTCCCTTATGACCACCCTATAATTTGTTGTTTTTGAGAAAGATAATGTAGAAATAAATCTTATCTAATCAATGCACACAATCTGTTTAGTAATGCATTAAAAAAAACAGCTGATGCCCTTTTATTTCATTTTCATTGTTTTTCCTCATTAGTTCTTACTGTTTTGCAAAACTATTGAGGCAGGATAAGTAATACTCAAGGGCGTAACTATTAGTTCCTTGGCTCGAATGCAAAATCTGTAACAAAAACCCACACCTACTATATGACATTTATAGTACTGGTGTCTTCCTATGTGGCACCAGGCCCTGGGTGCAGCTGCCACCCCTGCACCTCTCTATATCCCTGGTAACACTGCTCTGACCTTGGGAAGCAAGCGGTAAATATAATATTGTGTAACTTCAATTTAAATTCTGTAGTTATGAGCTAGATACATATGCTCAGAAATAATGAAAAGATAGTAATATGGGTCCTAAAAGGAAACAACAAAGAACAACATATATATATGTATATACACAGGTGGGAATTGCCTGATTGCTGGGATCCCTACCGATCACTAGAATTGGGGTCCCAAGCCTCACATACTGTACCTTCTTACCGTCCCCCTGCAGTGTGAAGAACTCTCAACAGAGTGGCGGGGGAGCATGCACAGTGCTACTCCATTCATCTCTCATTCAGTCTATGAGACTGACGGAGACATCTGAGTACAGTGCTTGTCTGTGTCCATCAGTTCTGTAGAAATCGAATGGAGCGATAGGACCGATGCTCAACTACCGCTCCATTTAAGCTCCTCCTCACTTTGGGGGGTGCACTGGGGTGGAATTGGGGCTCTGGATTCCCATTTCAGTGATCAGTGGGGCCTGGGCCATCAGGCATTTATTCTGTGTACAGGTAATAATTGTCGATTCTGGGAATACCCCTTTTAAAGAAAACTTAATTTTTCATTCACTGAGAGCATGCAGAGATTTTGACAATGGTGAGGAATTGCCTAATAAAGTATATTTGGAAGTTGCGCAACATGCAGTGATGACAATTTACTTACATAAAACTGGAAAACACCTTAGAAGGGGTTGTCACAAGACCAAAATTTGCTACCCATTCATCTTGTTGTGTGATAAAACGGCACTTACTAACAAAATAGAATTTTCAATTCTGGACCGAATCGCCGATTCAAAATCGGTCACGTGGTGTCGTAAGCTCTGCCGTTTCCTCTTACTTGATGACGCGCCGACACATTCTCATGTGACTGAGCGCTGCCTGCCCTCCCGTTCATGTTGGCGCATCATCAAGCACATAACCACAGGAGGCTAGCTCTTTCGACAACAGAGCATCCTTGAGCAAGTGAGGGCTTAACAAGGGGGAAGATAGAGAAACACGGGCAAGCGGTGGCCAGGGAATCCTGTGTATAGAGGAAAGCAGTGGATGGCGGCAAGTCCCGCGTCCTAACCGGAAGGGGAAGACCCTGTCTACAGCGATATCGGGATTCGGTGAATAACCCTGAAATAATAATTTGTGAGTTGAAATACTGTCTCACGATGAGGGAACCTTTTTAAAATTATTTTGAGAATTTTTATTTCATTTTTGGGCCGTGATACAACCTCTTAAATTAGTTGATGTAGGTGGCGCTACCTGAAACATTAAAAACTTGGGGGGGGACGACACAACTTGAGCCTTGTTGTGGGGACCTGACAAGACATGAATGAGATGCTTACAGTCTATAGTGGACTTGTGTATAGTGACATTTGGCCTGTATGACCCCGGTCCTATAATATACCTTGGTTTCACCTTTGTTCTGCGGTGTTGGTATCTGCCGCGCAGGCAGCGAGCGGGTTACATAATTGTAAATGAACATGTGAAATCATGAAAAAGATGCATTTTGCAGGTATTTAAAAGGTCCTGATTAGCCTGCAGCAGGAAATCCTTTTGATGTGAACCTTCTGAGCAGCACTTATCTTCAGTGAAACTGTAAATAGCTCTGCTAATTTTTATCTTATATAATTTTTAATCAGCCCCCTGGAATTAATCTTCTTTTCTAGTAGAGACGGCTGCATCTTGAGTAACAGAAATTCTCTGTGGTGCCAAATAGCAAAAATCAAACTTCAAAAAAACTATTGTCACTTTTTGATGACAATTCAGAACCCGGCGGCCTGTAGTGCTCCTATGTTATAGAGGCACATCTCAACATGGGAATTTATATTCTTTTCGGCTCTGCTACATGGCTATGAAGTGCACTTGTCACATCCATTATCTCAGTGCAAAGACCATGTCCGTGCGGAGGCCTCTTAGTTATTAAGCTCATACACACAGGCTCAAGGCATCTTTTGATGGCATATTTCTAATACCCATGAATAGATTAGGATATAGTTAAATGCACATGTATGTAGAAGTTTCATTGGCTGGAATGGATGATAAGTGGCTAAAAAACGGATTCAAGTGGTGGCAAAAACTATAATTGGTCGTATAATTTTTAGCAATTGTCGTCCCATTTATTTTGACGGATGGAAAAAAAAAAATAGTTTATTGGGAGAAATAATTTTTCCATACGCTGTTTTTTGCATTGAAATTAATGGGATGAGGAGACAAATGGAAGAATTTGTTATCCATTGTATCGTTTGTTTCGATCCATTGCATCTATTGTCCCTTTGGTGAGCAATATGAATACCCATTGACGACAACAGAATGTCATTGGGAAGTTTATTCATGTCTGTTTCTGAACATCTGTAGATCTGAAAACAAACAGGAACCCAAAAGTGTGAACACAGTCTTAGAAGTATCTACTGCTTTGTTCATGGATCCAGCCATATCATTATGTAATGAGTTATAGGGGTTATTCTGGACTTTTTAAAATATGCAGCAGGGCAGGGGATGACATAATATAATAAACTAACAGATACTCACCTCCTGAAGTGCCCCCCGCTCCAGCTCTGAGGTCCTGTACCCTGCTTCTTCAGTGGTCACAAGTCGTTCATTGGTCACGTGCAGCTAGAGCCAATTCCTGGCCTTAGCGGTTACATGGTGTTCATGGCAGCATCACAGCTGATCCCCGTGATTTGTTGCAGTGGCACATGACCGATGAACGGCACATGACCGCCACAGGAGCTACCAGGACTGGAACGGCGGAGAACAGGACCTCAGCTGGGGGCACTTCAGGGGGTCAGTATCTGCTAGTTTATTATATTATGCCATCCCCTACCCTGCTTCCGATTTTAAAGAAGCTTGGCTTCTTACCATAGTGCATCCTGGTGCCATGTCTTTCCCGGATAAGCGGCTCAAATACACCCGGCCGTCCACATAATGTAAAAGAAAACATGATTCATCAGACCACGCCAAGTTCTTCCATTGCTCTATGGTCTAGTTCTGATGATCATGTGCCCATTGTTGGTGCTTTCATCAATGGACAAGGGTCAGCATGGGCACTCTGACTTATGTGTGGCTACACAGCCCCAAACACAGCAAGCTGCGATGCTCTGCGTGTTCTGACACCTTTCTATCATAGTTAGCAATAACTTTATCAGTAATTTGGGCTACAGTAGCTCTTCTATGAGATTGGACCAGACGGGCTAGCCTTCCCGCCCCATGCATATCAATGAGCCTTGGGCGCCCATGAGCCGGCTGCTGGTTCACCGGTTGTCCTACTTTGAACCACCATTGGTAGGAACTAACCACTGCATACTGGGGACTCCCCACAAGACCGGCCATTTTAAAGACTCCACCACTTCAACTTCAAGAACTGACTGTTCACTTACTGCCTAATATATCCCACCACATGACAGGCGCCATTGTCACGAGATAATCAATGTTATTAACTTCACCTGCCAGTAATTTTAATGTTATGGCTGATCGGTGTTTAACTTTATACCTTTCAGGCACCACCATAAAACTCAAACTCTGTACAGCTCTGCTCCAGGTTTTTCTCATTACCCCCAGAATTCCAGTTCCTCTTCACTGGTGTAATTTACATAAAAGTTAATAAGACTGACGTAAGAGCTATGATTCATTGGGTATGTGATTATTGAAATCAACTGACATTTCAGCCAAATACCATGGAAATTATCTCTCTCAGGAATCATTTTATGTTGTCGGCATAAAGTCAAGTTAACCCTATAAGCTAATTTTCAGATGTATATTTCCAACAGAAATACAGAGATTATGTTACACCACCCTAATGAGACATATATACCCTTGGTTTCCATCAAAAATGATGACATCAACCTAAAGTATATATTAGAAAATAGGGGTTTACTTTTTTTTTCTTCCAGAAACGGCGCCACTGATGTACTTAGGTTATATCTGGTATTGCATGTTAGCCCCATTTGCTTGAATAGGGTTGCAATACTAGACATGGAAAAAAGTGGCACTGTTTTCAGTAAATAAAAGCAGATCCTTTTTTGTAATTTCATACAATCCCATTAATGAGGTTTCATAGTAATCTCCCCGATTGGACAACCTCTTCTAGTATTGCAGGTCTTTCTTATGGAACAGTTGTCTTCCCATTTGCTGTGGTACAGCTGTTAGCCACAGGACGTATGCTTGATAGCAAAGCATCCATTGTAATTGCTGAATAATCATGGCATAAATTTTTTTTAATGTGGAAAATTTAGCAGGTCCATTGCGGTAAAAGCTACAATGGATATAACTAGTATTAGACTGGGATTTCCTGAGGCAACGATTATATCCACTTTCAATTGCATTGTAAACTTTGTAATTATTGCCCACACAGGACAAATAATGAATAACATAAAATAGATTATTTATGAATCAATCTACAAGAAACAGACCATAATGGTAAGTGATTGGCTCCAAATGGGGTTCGGTTCTGCTAGACATTTGGGGCACATGATGACGTCATCCTTTGGTATTCTGGTGGGTCAGCCTGACCCTAAAAAAATAACTCAATTTTAGAAAAGTAGATGAGTGCTAAACTGGGTAACCATCTATTAAAGGGGTTGATTGGTTTAGAAAACCAATTTTAAATAATCTATTAGGGAATTCTGAGTTGATAGTATGTTACAGACAGCCCATTTTTGTTTTTAATGCATACTCTGTAATGCTTAATTTCTCCTGGGGTGGCGCTGCAGGAAAATTGAGCACTTGCTGCTATTTTCACTAAATGATTCCAACTGATCTCACAAAGGGTCTATTCACAGGATGCAGTCAAATCACGGTTTATTGCTGTGATTACCGCAAAATTGCTGCAAAGTGCAGCGTTTTGCCCCAATTTAGCAAATGATCTGCATTTTGATGCACTTTTGCTTAAATTTTGCAAAAACCTTGACATTTTTCAGCGATTTCATGCCAACTGTGGCAATAAACCGCACTGTACCCACACCGTGTGAATAAACCATTACTAAACAGACCCTTGAAGGGCATAGGAATTGAGATCCAATAGCATGCAGCCTCCTAAAATAGAAAATAGTTTCTTCTAAAGTTTATATATATACATTGACTGAATTCAACTTCTCCATGTGTCCATTTTGACATTTCTCTCTCTAGCCCTCAATGCAGCAAACAACCTAGAAACAGAAATGTTGGGTAAATCGTCTTCTTGTCTGCCAGCACATAATCTATGTCAGAGAAGAAATGAAGATATATTTTGTTTTGCCCCTATAAGTGTAATGAAGAGTGTACACATCATCTGGTCCAATTCTCATGCATTGACAACTTTATTCCGCTAAGACTACATTACACGTAAAACCATATGTGCAGGAGATAAGTTGCATATTTCTACACAGCAATGTTTCCATTTACATAAAAATCCTTCTAAAAATAAGTGAGACAGTGTCAGGCAGAAAACATCTTTGAGATAACAGCAACAAAACTGTCAGCCTTGTGTTTCGTTCTGATAAATACTCTCCCTTTGAATTCATAGAGCAGAAAGCTGTTTGATGCTCAAATGAGAAGAATTT
The DNA here is from genome assembly GCF_050947455.1 of Rhinoderma darwinii. Classification (NCBI taxonomy): domain Eukaryota; kingdom Metazoa; phylum Chordata; class Amphibia; order Anura; family Rhinodermatidae; genus Rhinoderma; species Rhinoderma darwinii. The sequence continues at coordinate 23,723,428 of NC_134693.1, read as the reverse complement.
ATCAATCACGTTACAAAGACACTCTTCATTTCCTCTCTGCCAGCTCAAACCTTAACCCGTCCTGTTTGTTACACCAAGAAAATAAACAGTGGACACTTTTTAAGTATTACTTCTTATCTCGCCTTAAAGTTCTTATTACAGTACACTAGTAAACTGATTTGTCCTCAATGGGGTTGACCACTTTGGACAAAAATTTTTCTTAGAGGGGTCACCCAACCCTAATGTAGGGTGCCCCCAGCGATCAGCTGCAATCTTTATAGAAACACGACAGCTAGTGTTCAATTCTCCTGCAGTGCCACCACAGGGCAAATTACGTACTACATGGTGCCTATTCAAATAGACCGTCCATGTAACGTCCAGAGAAAGGGAGACTCTCTTTGTAGTCACCCTCTGCTCTGGATAGTTGATGGGGCCCCTAAATGGCAAATCACCCACTGTTTTCTAAGGATTCCCTAATAGTGGGTTTAAAGATAATTTGTCTACCCTTTTTAATATAAGAAAGTAAAGTCAATAAGTTCAAAGTTATTTGTCAATGTAGCAGAGCTCAGTTTGTCATACCTGTGATGTTATAATGCATCATTTGTAGCTGTAGATAAACCTATTGAGTAAGGGATCATGCACACAGGCATACTATGGATTCATACAGCCTTGTACGAAGCTGTAATATGGCACCCAAACCTCCGTGTGCCTCTAAATTCACATTAAGGCATGGAGAAGTTTTTTCCTTTCAATATGAACTGTATTATGGAGTATTCTCACCTAGATGCAAGCATAGAATAAAATATCTCCATAATATGATGGCATCTCTTCTGTATTTTGGACCCACCCCTGGTTTTGGCCACATATACACAAGTGTACTAAGGACACAAAGCCTGGGCCTCCCGCTGCTCATGAGAACCGGAGTTAGAGTACCATAGCCAAAAAAGCACCCGTATGACGCTCATTTGCAAGTGGCTCTTGGCTAACAAATACTGGTGCAAAAAACTGACCTACATATGCCGGTCTGAATGAGGCCAGATGTGTCCTTCCACCTGTTCGTACTTGATAGAAGGATTTGTATAATCACATTAGTTCATCAAGGCCCATTCATAAACATGGACACTGACAAACACTAATAATCTTATGGTGAGGGTGGCCTGTCACAAAGTTGCGGTGGTCTTCTTTACTTGTCACACAAGTGGCTTCCAAGGAGGCCATAGGTAACTTCCACCGGCTTTATCTCAATCAGACTTGGGGAGGCCCCAAGCAATCTTCCACCCGCCATCCAACGCTGCCTCTCTACAGTGATCAATTTTGGGAGAGGCTTTTCACTCCACTTGCCGACAAGAAATTCTCTCACACAGCTGTGTGGCCTACTCCTATCACAACTTGCTCCATCTCATAATCTATATCCGATGCAACCGAACACTGTTAGGGAGGACCAGGTAGGACAACCAAAGTGCCGCCCCCAGCATGAGGCACGCAGCGTGCCCACGTTGTTACCGCGCTTTGGAAATACCATCTGCAAGCCGTCAGCAGTTACTATTAGAGACTATCCCGGGGGCGCAACCTGGGAATTCCCTGCCCAATGTCCAGACCCCTGGAGGGGAGTGTTAAAGGTTAAAATTGCTAAGCCACATAGACTCTGCCCTGAAGTTGAACTCTTAGCCAAATTTAGCTCCTCCTGTCCAGAGGCCTTACGGTGACAACCATGTGGACTAGGATAGCAGACATCAACAATGTTGACTTTTGATGTTGAGTCCTGTCATTATATAAGGTTGTCTACGCTGGTCTATTAGATGAAGAACACGTCTGGTCAGCGCAGAATTATCGGAAAATTCAACTGTGTATCATGCACCGTCTTCCATTTAGTTAGACGAATATTATTGTTTTATCACCGAGATGCAAAAACTGTATGTCCTAATGTTTATTATTGATGTAGTTATTCCTTCTACTGCAAAGTTTGGGGTCTATGAGAAATTATAGCTAAGTGACTCTGAACAAGTGACATAAGAGGAGGGATTTTTGTTTTTTGGATGTGTCGTTTACTTTTGTATTCTCTGCCTCTTCAAATGTGCCCTCAAAACATAATTTCCACTCATGGTAGGGGAGCAATATTCCAACCGCAGACTCTAAAGGAAAGACAATGCTTAATGTCACAGAGATGCTGTGTTGTCAAAATAAAATGGAAGGCCATAATTTCAGCCCAATCCTATCAGTCTGTCAGGCAGCGGGATTGTAAGCGCAGGCAGATTCTGTGATATCAAACAAATTGTAGTACTTGTCAACTCAGCCTGAAAGGAAATGATAAAATCCACAGCCGGTGATGTTATAAATTGCTAACCGAGTAGCAGAGGTGATTTGGAACTATTCTATTCCTTCCATTATGTAAAAGTCCAAAAATCTTAAAGGAGAAGAGCACGCGATTGTTCTGTATATCCCATTAGTACTAGCTTAAATGGATACCTATATGCATTAAATGCAGGACTGGATTTACCTATGGACCTGCAGGCTGGTGCTTTTAGGCGGCCCTGGGGGAAAGACATAGTACAAACTGTGCGCATTGATATGTAAATGTTTTGCTATTTATATGTTAATTAGGTACACACTAAAGGACACCATGGAGGGACAATAGAAAGGCTGCAAGGGGCGGTAGATGTTGTGAAAAGTTCCCCGCAACGTTCCGCTTTAGAGTGGACAAAAACTGTAAAGCCATACATGAATTAAAGAGGTTGTGCCATAAAAAACATGCATCCCCTATCCACAGGATAGGGGATTTATGTGTGATCTCTGAGGGTCCGACAATTGGGACTTCCAGCGATAAGGAGAATGGGGGACCGAAAGTCCCCCGAAGTGCTCCATGACAATGGCACGCTGGTACGCATGCCCGAGCAGCGCTCTATTAATTTCTATGGGACATCCGGGACCACTGTCTCCGGCAGCTTCATAGAAATGAATGGAGCGCTGGTCGGTCATTTGCACCAGCGCTCCATTGTCATGGTGCACTTAGGGGGACTTTCGGTCCCCTGTTCTCCTTATCGCTGGGGGTCCCAATGGTCTGGCCCCAGCGATCACACATGTATCCCATATCCTGTGTATAGGGGATACATGTGTTTGTGGACAACCCCTTTAAAGGGGTTTTCCCATGAGAGACATTGATGACATATCCACAGGATATGTCATAAATGTCAGATAGATGCCGGTCCCACCTCTGGGACCCGCACCTATCTCTAGCTCTGTCTGTTCTCGCTGACTCCCTGCCACATTCTGGTTATATGGTCGGGAGTTATAAAAAAAAATACATAAACTATTACACATACCCTGAAAACACACTATTTATATCAAGCTTATAACCTGGGCTTGAATCTCTGTCAACTTCCTCTAAAGCTTCGTACTCATTTCCCTACATTGGTTGAGGTGCTACACAGCTAGCTGCATGTTTTTGTTAAGTCTCTTTTCCGGGCCTGGATTTCTATGGAATGGCAGGTAGAATATGGAGAGACCTGTCATTCCCTTCCCCACTCCAGTACGGGCAGTACCCCTAGTGCAGTTAGCACAGGTGCAGCTACTCGGCTTGTTACTGAGCCATACATATGGCTGGGTTCACACGACCTATTTTCAGGCGTAAACGAGGCGTATTATGCCTCGATTTACGCCTGAAAATATGGCTCCAATACGTCGGCAAACATCTGCCCATTCATTTGAATGGGTTTCCCGACGTACTGTGCAGACGACCTGTAATTTACACGTCGCTGTAAAAAGACGGCGCGTAAAATAACAGCCTCGTCAAAGAAGTGTAGGACACTTCTTTGGACGTAATTTGAGCCGTTTTTCATTGATTCCAATGAAGAACAGCTCGAAATTACGGCCGTAATTGACGCCTCGCAAAAGGCGAGTACGAGCAATTACGTCTGAAATGACGGAGGTGTTTTCTCCTGAAAACAGCTCCGTAATTTCAGCCGTAAATGCAGTTTGCGTGTGCACATACCCTAACTCTGCAGTTAGTGCAGAGCGGATCAGAGCCTGGGAATCCACACAACACACAAGGATAGTGTGGAAAGCCTGAAACACAGTAGTCATGGTTTATAATAAGTAAGGAAACCTACTGTTTAGTTAGTGCCCAGACGGGCAAGATGTTTATTTTATTTACATGCTGCAAGTATTGTATACTGGACAAGTGCTTGTGTGAAAGTGAATAAAGTGGTTTTATGTGACTCCATTTTGTACGAATAATTCATCTTCTTGTTTGAAGTATCTGTTCTCTGTAATTGCATCGGCTTCCTGGGAAATCATGCGTTCACCTTTGCATATCTTATGAGAATGTAGATGAGGTGACTTGCAGCTCTAAGATTCTTATGGGAACTCTTGTCTTACTCATGATTCCTCATGAGAAAACCTAACTTAAAGAGACTCTGTCACCAGATTATAAGCGCCCTCTCTCCTACATAATCTGATCGGCGCTGTAATGTAGATAACAGCAGTGGTTTTTATTTTGAAAAACGATCATTTTTGATCAAGTTATGAGCAATTTTAGATTTATGCTAATGAGTTTCTTAGTAGACAACTGGGCGTGTTTTTACTTTTTACCAACTGGGCGTTGTAGAGAGAAGTGTATGACGCTGACCAATCAGTGACCAATCAGCGTCATACACCTCTCATTGTTCCAGCCCAGCATGATCCACAGCACAGTGTGATTGTGCAGTGAAAGAATATATAAAACACATAAACACACTTGATTTACTATGCCGGTCCACTTTGTAACCCCATGAACTAGTGGACATATCGAGTCAACCCTGCTTTCTAGTTCTAGCCCAGATACCTGACCTTTGAAGCTTTTGCTCTCAGGTGCATTCCTTGTACCATCCTCGCTGCCACCCTGGTCATCCAGTGCCCAGGCTGTCCTTGTGTCACAGTGAGCCTGTTTTGCATCAACCGACACCAGTGAAGTTATTGACTAATACTGACATGAAAGATTTCTGACAGGACAAGGGCTTGATGCTACAGTCTCCGCACGTGGTTTGCATACTGATATTCTGGGAATCCTGATCCATGCAAACCACTGGCTCCATATAAATATTTATCTTCCAGTAATGGATTCTCTCAGGTGCACATCTAAATGAAAGAACGCGTAAATAGACGTTAAGGCAGATAGCTGATTTGGTCTTAAACGCTGAGGTACAGTACCGCGCGTCTGAAGAGCTGCCAACGCATTATCCGGCAGGGTGAAGGGCACATTGCTCTGAAGTAACAGGAATTCATTCTCTTGTCATTATTGATTTCTGAATACGGCCTCTCATACACATCTCCTCTTATCTGATGTCCTTCATTTCTGTCAGTTTCTTCGATGCTGTCTTGGACAGATATAAATCAGTCCACAATATGAGCCATGCACTGTTACCCATTGCGCACATAACTGCATGATGGATAATGTGTCTACAGGATAAATCAGAAACTGTAGCCAGAGAGTTCTCTTGTGTTACACCATAGAAGCTTTAGGAGTTGCTGTGCACTGGGGCTTTTTTTTTCCCGACTACTGCTTAAAGTGATTGTCCACATTTTATCACCATGTCCTTTATAGGTCCCAAACTCTGTGCTGATTAATTTCTTAATATATCTTTATAGCGGTCGGAGCTTTACTTTTCTGATACAGAGCTCCACATCCCCTGCATAGACATAGCTCTAAAATATAACATTATGGCTGCCTGCAGCCGCCACTAGAGGGAGTAATTACAGTCTTGTTATTGAGTACAATGTATAATCAGTATGCTGTAAACTCCCATGCTCCCTCTAGTGGTGGCTGCAGACAGCATCTTTTTAAAGGGGCTATGTAGGGACCAAAAATTATTAGCAGTACTCACTGCAGTATGTGAGTACACTCGCTAATGTACATTCCGGTCCCCCGTCGTGCTGGTTCTGCAATTTTCATAGATTTCCATAGCGCTGTCGGGGGACCAGAAGTCTAGTTTCACAGCCTTCTTTGATAACGATACGACTCTTCGTCATGTGACCGACCCCGCTGTACTCTGTGTACAAGCAGTAGCAGTAGTACATCGATTACATAGAGTACAGCGGGGTCTGTCACATGACGAAGAGTCGTATCGTCATCAAAGAAGACTGTGCAACTAGACTTCCGGTCCCCGGCAGCGCTATAGAAATCTATTCAAATCTCAGAATCAGCGCGACGGGGGACCGGAATGTATATAAGCGAGTGTATCACATACTGCAGGGACTACACTGCTAATCATTTTTGGTCTCCAAATAATCCCCTTTCATTTTGCTTCAGTCCGAAAATTTCCGGTTGAAAGAAGTGCTGGAAAAGGGTGCATTGAGTCCATTAGTAAAACCAGTTACATGCAAAGTTAGCAACTATCCTTAATGCTGCCCGTCCACATAGCCATTGTGCTGCAGTAATTGCCATGTGGCCGAGATCTGTGCAGAAAAATTGACCTTGTTTCTATTTTGAAATGTCAATTCCCGTTGCAGATATCTACTGCGGATTTCACTCCTATTAATGAGAGGGGTAAAATCAAATCCAGCAACAAATTCTGCAGCAGATTTGGGGTAGAAATATACAGGCAGATTTTTTGCGGATCCCAAAATTAGATCCCAACTAGCCCCCCCAGTGTATTAAATAATCTGAACTTGATCTCAGAATCTGTTAAATCCATAATCCTTATAGGGAAAGGGGTTTTCTGGGGTTAGATAAAAGTGTCTACTCTTTCCAGAAATAGCTCCACTTTTGTCTATAGGCCATGTTTAGTATTGCAGCTTAGTTCAATTCAATTGAATCGGGCTGAGCTGCCATACCAGACACATCACATGGATAAGAGTGGAGTTGTTTCTGGAATAAAAGTAGACAGTCCCTTTAAATGTTTATGAGTTGTCCCTATTCTCCTAGGACTATCATAGACTTTTAGATTTATTTGTTTATTAAGCCTGAAATTAAATTTTTGTCCTTATTTGATATTGATGAGCTGCATAATATAACCCTTATTTCCTGTATGTTAGATGTGATCTATACAATAAATTAATTTTTTTCTGGTGTTATAAATTAATATTTAGTAAGCTGCATTATTCAAAATGTAATTTGAGTTTTGATAATGAAACTCAGCGACTATTTCATTACGGAGAACATAGAGCTACGTGGGTTTCTGAGACAGAATCATGATGGGATTAGATACACAAGCTCCACAGCAACCAGTCCATGGATATTTTTATTTAACCATTGGCAGCTATGGTTACAGCGGCCCGGAGTATAGCTGAAAATAGTTTTCTTCTTTTTCATTATTTATTTTGAATTTTTCGATGCTGTAAATGCTCAATGCAATTCCTCCATCTACAACGGTTTAATAGAAGAGTATAAGTTTTCTAGTCCTATATCTGTTCTCCTATTCTATATATGAGGTATGTCCTACTGACGCCCCAGGTAAGGCTATGTTCACACATATTGAAAAATACAAGGCTGATTTAAAAAGAAAACGGCTTTTGAATCCAGGCATTTTTGGAAATGATTTTCAGAGTTTTTGGTGTTTGCAAGCGTGTTTTAAGGCGTTTTTTAGGCATGTTTTTGTTGTGTCAATAGAAAATCAGCTCCAAAAACGTCTCAAGTAGTGACATGCTGCTTCTTTTTATGAGCCATTTTTTGATTCAGCAGCGTAAAAATGCGCCTCATATAAATAACAGTATATATCACATTGAAATCAATGGGAAACTGCAGGTGTATTTCAAGTGTATTTTGGAGTGTAATCTGAGCGTTTTACGCTTCGAAATAAGCCGTGTGATGATACCATAAAGGGCTCATCCCACGTGGACAACCCCTTCTTAGAATGAAGGGTCTCGGCAATCACTTGATTGCCTCCGATCCCACTTCTCTATCCCCCAACAACCAACTGTTACCACACAGAAAAGCTCCAAGCAGCCACTAGTTTTCGTATATTAAAATGAATGCGTGACCGTATAATATATGGTCATGTTGAGTCGGCCACAGCAGAGGCCCCAGGTTGAATGCAGAACTCACTAAAGTTGAAGTTTGCATCCTGCGAAAAGAAAATGCAAGAGATAAGGGCTGCTCCAATGCATCTCAAATGTATGACTGTGGAGGATGGTGAGGGGCTTATGACCATCATTGCCTGGGGGCCAATACCACCTCCCCTGTCCTCACTTGTCTGACTTTTCATATCATAATACCTATGTATGACTTAGGGCAGATTCAGACGAACGTTACGTTTTTGCGCGCGCAAACAACGCGGCGTTTTGCGCGCGCAAAAACCATTTGACAGCTGCGTGTGTCATCCGTGTATGATGCGTGGCTGCGTGATTTTCGGGCAGCCTCCATCATAGAGATGAGGATAGTCGACGCCCGTCACTGTCCAAGGTGCTGAAAGAGCTAACTGATCGGCAGTAACTCTTTCAGCACCCTCGACAGTGAATGCCGAACACAATATCGAGAAACCTGTTAAAAAAAAAGAAAAAGTTCGTACTTACCGAGAACTTCCCTCCCGGCCGTTGCCTTGGTGACGCGTCCTTGGTGACGCGCCTCTCTTGACATCGGGCCCCACCTCCCTGGATGACGCGGCAGTCCATGTGACCGCTGCAGCCTGTGCTTGGCCTGTGATTGGCTGGAGCTGTCACTTGGACTGAATTGTCATCACGGGAGGTCAGACTGGAGGAAGAAGCCGGGAGTTATCGGTAAGTCAGAACTTAGTTTTTTTTTACAGGTTCATGTTTATTGGGATCGGTAGTCACTGTCCATGGTGCTGAAACAGTTTAACTCTTTCAGCACCCTGGACAGTGACTATCTCCTGACGTCGCGTACCGGAAATTTTTTTGCCGGGTTCGACCAAAACGAGTTCGGCCGAACCCGGTGAAGTTCGGTTCGATTGTCCGGGTTCGCTCATCTCAAAGACACTCCATTTAGATGTTTGGAAACAGAAAAGCACGTGGTGCTTTTCTGTTTACATTCATCCTTTTGACAGCTGGTGCGCTGTTTCAGTCGGTTCGCACGGAAGTGCTTCCGTGCGACCTGCGTGGTTTTCACGCACCCATTGACTTCAATGGGTGCGTGATGCGCGAAATATGCGGAGATATTGAACCTGTCGCGTTTTGTACGCAGCGAACAAACGCACACAAATCACGCACTGTTTTAACTGCCCCATTGACTTCTATAGGGCTGTGCGTGGCGCGCGAAAAATACGCGGCCTGCACGCACGAAAATCACGCTCGTGTGAATCCCCCCTTAAGGTCCTTTTACCCGGGCAGATATCCTACCAGCTAAACGAGCGGCGATCGACAATACAACATGTCGATCGGCGCTCGTTTGTTCCATTGAAATGGAGCAATAATTGCATAGATGCGGGGGAACAATCGCTAATACAATCGATCATCCCCATACATTTTTCGTCTTGTCGGCAGCGCATTCCCTGATTACGCGGGGAGAGTTGCCTTCGACTAGCAACCATTTTTATGGCTGCTTAAAAGATCACATCAGCTGACGATCAATCATTTGCTCATTCATCGGCTGATCGCTGCCGTATTTACACAGGACAATGATTGGGAACGAGCGTTTGTATGAACACTTTTACCCGATCATTGGCCTGTGTAAAAAGGTCTTTAGACATAGGGGGGAATTTATTAAAGCTGGTGTTTCATACGTCAGTCTTAATATATAGAACGCTGGAGTAAAATGTGCCTATTTTATTATGAGACGCACGCCTCCTAATAAATTAGTCACTTCTCTGGCCCTCGGTGCGTACATCATGGTAAATTTGTCAGACTGCGGGTGAACCCATTCCTCCTTTTCAAAGCCATGTCCACTTTTTTAAAAAGTGCCGGGTGCGACATAAATGTAAAAAGTTACAAAACAGGTGTGTGCCAAATTTTTTTTCGACTATTTCATAAATTCCCCCCTATGATTCTCAAACTTATTTCAGAAGTGTAGAGTGTAATAACTCTAGGTCCTTTAGATATCTGCAGTGAGAAGAAAAGACAGAGCCCATCACATATCTGGCAGCTATTTGAGTCCTGGTATCCGTGCGGACATTGTTTATGCTCCCAGTCTTGTTAAGTCCGCACAGTAACACAACATCTGCCTTCCATACAAAGACCCTGGTCCAGTGGTGTGTAAGGGGCATTTTGGTCGGCACCCTGCTGTTTCTATGAGATTTCAGACAGTATGAGATTATGTGATATGACAAGATGTAACGTTACCAAAAACTAAATTAAGGCTTGTGTTTTTCGTTATTTCTATATATACAAACCAGAAATATTTATTCAGATACCCACAGTATACCATCCGCGTTCTATGTATTTAGGTAGAATATACAGTATATATTTATTTCACGATCATTTGCAGAATGCTGCTCTGTTGTTCAATTATCTGCAAAGGTATTAAAAATATTATTTAATTATTATTATTATTATTTTTATTACAATTTTTTAAAGGCGTTGTCCATGTTAGGAATTTCTTCCTCCTATCATTTTGGAGCATAATGGTGGATCGGAGCTAAAAAGGGATTTTCTTAAAGGGGACTAAGGACTTTATTGGGAATGTGTGAACTGTGTTTTCAGTAATGGTATGAATGTGTTCTGAAAGTTGTCCGGTTTGATTAAATTAACGTTTTTCTTTGTATTATGAAAAGTTATAAAATTTGACAATATACTTTCAGTATGAATTCCTCATGGTTTTTAATATCTCTGCTTGCTGTCATTCAATATGAAGATTTTGTTTACTTCTAGTGGATAAAATACTGTCCTCGTCATGTAATGGACACATAGGTGCACTGCTCGATACAAGACACAACTATGATACACATACTGTAAAAATTCATTGACTATTGGGTTGGGTCCATAAAACTCTCTTTCCAAAAATTTACAAAAAGATTAATATGAGAAGCATTTTAAACGTCTATTTGTGAACATGTGAATTTGTATTATATTGGCATCCATGTGTATGGCCCAGCCAGAGAATTATCCCTTTACTAGACAATAATAAAAAAAAAAGTCAGTGTATTCTCATTCTCCGGCGGGATCAGACTCTGACACAATATTGGGCTCCAGAGGTCCTGCAGAGGACAACCCCATTTGGAGGTGACTTTGGAGCCAGTCACTTGCCACTAGGGTCTACTTCTTATGGGACGATTCACAAATAACCTTGATAACACAAAGATAACAAAGTGGACGTCCTCATGTTCTGTATAGATAGAGGGTGGGATGGAGAACCCCAGTCCAACACTATGTATACCTATAATTAAAGGGGATATCCCACGAACCCTCGTACCCCTGAAACACCAGGCATTCATGCTATAGTCTTATCTAAGGTCAATAGCTGAAATGCCATCTTAATAAAGATTTTCTTCCCTCTTTTTGAGTCCACTTATCCCTCTTTTTCGTTGGTGGCTAGTGAACAGGCCACAGTGCGTCATCGCGTCACGCTACGCCCGCGCTCTCCCAGTACTTTGTAGCAATGCAAAGACAGAGGCACGAGAACAGTGCATGCGTGGCCACCACTGAATCGTGACGAAGGTGGTCGCCAATAGCGGCATGTAAAGAAAAATCCGGGGGGCGCTATCCCTGAAGCCAATATGAGTTATCTAAACAGCGGAAAGTTTTTGTAAATTGTCACTTAACTTTTGACGTTGTATACGTTCATGAACAATATTGTTGGTGAGATAATCCTTTTAGGACTAGTGTCCGTGAATTATTTTAGAAGCTGGAAGAGCTTCTGCAGATCCACATACGCTGGGCTGGCGCTGGAGAGAACTACGTCTTCCCTGCGGTGCCTGATCAGTGCGTTGTTCTTTAATCCTAAAATATAATTTTTAATGTAGGGAAAGAAATATGTGGTAGTGGTACTATTGTGTTGGCACTATGTCGGATGTGATTGTAATGAAAATCAATGTGCTTGGTGGGCGAACCTGGGTGGCAGTGGGTGCAACGCCTGTGTGAATAAGTGATGCGGGCCAACTAGGTGCCACCTGACAAAGCAGAAACTATTTTATTTTATTTTATTTTTTAATGTGGTTATGTAACCCATGCTTACCGACTAAAGTCAAGATACTCGAATACACTTGTATCCAGGTGCTGATAAGAGTAGGAAAAAATATTACACAATGAGTAAGAAAGTTATCTTCTGTTAATTAGGCAACTAGTGCCTGGAGAATTTTTTTTTATGTTCTTATTAGCTAATTGGTTGCTATGGTTTACTTCACACATGTCTTATACCAGCAGATAATCCCTACTGTGTTCATTAAAAGTTATGGGATTCCATCCTCACCATTGGACCCCCTCGGTGACTTCTAGAGTCCAGAAAAAACTAATCTGGAGGTGACATTGCCTAAGAGTTTCCATTAAAAAAGACCTGTTATGTCGCTGTTGTGCCGTTTGTTTGTTTTTATCTTTCTCCGGGCCATTTCCCTGCAGTTAAGCTATATGCTACAGTATATGGCCGAAATTTAACGTGTTTTGAAGACATAACAGGTTCTCTTTAAAGATATAGGCCTAAAAAGTACTATCATTTTATCTATTTACATCTCCTTATAGAGGGCTACAGATGACAAAATCTGTCATAAAGCTGGGGCAGATCTCTGCCCGGTAACAAACGCCGATCGACGATAATGACATGCCGATCAGCTCTGGTTTTCTCCATTTACATGGAGCAGTAATCGTGGCTATATGAGGACGAACGATCGTTACTATGATCATTCGTTCCAATATATTTGCATATTGTCGACGGCACATCCCCTGTTTACACAGGGAGATATGCTACCGACACACAAACACTGTTGTGGCAGAAAAAAAGAACCGATCAGTCAACGAACTAGGCTTTGCTCATTCGTTGGTTTATCACTGCCATGTTTACACAGGCAGATGATTGAGAACGAGCAATATTATGAGCGCTCATTCGCCTCATCATCGGTCTGTGTAAAAGGGATAACATAAACCATTATGCTGAATTATAATTTTACACCCTTCCAAGTGCCCCCTCCGCCAGCTGCCACCAAATGTAGATAATGGAGGCTTTGACAAAGTGTGGGTACACACGAAACGGCCGTAGGCTTGTGCTCCACATCCCAAAGTCCTGCGTTGCTGAATAAAGCAACACATTTTTCTACTGAATGGTGAGTGCTGGGGATTTTTTTCTTCTCTTCCTTGTGCAAATGTAGATAAGCGCCTAAAAGTTGGGAGAATTTGGAAGGAGCCCAGTAGGCCCTGACCATTCAACTGTATGGTGCCCAGATATTTCTATATAACACCAGCCCAGCATAATGAAGTATTACAGACTATGACATTTTGGAATTCTGATATTTTCTAAGTAATATTGCTTCTATAACTTCATTCTATAGGGGCCTTCTTCATACAGTGACGATCGCTTTTCTGTCCTGTAGTTAAAAGTTTTCTTATCACCATCTTCAAAGTTATATAAGTTTACAATGAAGGTTATAAGGTTAATTTTCCGAATAAAGTCCAGGCAGCGTTTCACCCTCGGTGGGAAAGTAATAGAGTGATTCTTATTAGACCGTGTCACAGCAGATTCTCAATATGTTCACAGTGATTTGCAAACCGTCAAGTTGCCGGGCATGATCTTTGCAGAACATGGCATCTCCCCACACGCTACCCAGTGCCTCCAGGGACTGGCATCGACTCTTGTGCAACGAGCACATCTCAGGAGCTGTTAGCAAACACTGCAAGTGACACAGCCAGATGTGTGAGCTTTATGTTAATTTGGTGCTGCAAAGCTCTGGGTCACCTCCAGGACCAGTAGGAAGTGACACGACGCTGTGTAAGCCTGTAGTCCACGTATAATTTTCTTAGACAGCTCGTGGTGTCTTAACATGAGTCACACATACTGCATGAGCTGATGCTTAGAGGGTTTGCAAGCATTTTAATTAAAGGTGTGATTCTGCAAATATTTTATAATAATTTTTTGCAAATTAACTATTTTCTAGAGGGATTATTATTGCTTCGACTCCGACAGATACGGAGAGCAGATACATTTGCGCACTATTTATATAATACAATTATACTTCTTATCTTAATATTTAGAAATATATTTTAATTATAAAAAGTCTATGGTACTAAGCTCTTTTTAAATTGCTTTTGTTTTGCTTCCTTTATGTGATAGTGCGGCTAAATTTAAAGGGAACCTGTCACCAGCATTTCACCTATTAAACCTGGTGGTAGTGGGTGAAAAATCATTTTCATGTAACCTAGAATTATCTTCGAAGTAGTCTCTGTACCTTTAATACTCTGTTTTTTAGTGTTCCTGTACCGTATGCTAATGAGCATAAATGTCTCACATCTTCATTCCTCAAGCCTTTCTACGTTAACCCCGCCTCCTTACTTTTGATTGACAGCTCATCGCCCCCACCCCCCAGCACACACAACATCCCACGCTTTCGCATCGATGTCCTGATCTGGTGCATGCGCACAACAGGACACCATAGCGTTGCATGCGCAGTAACTAGATTTGAGGGCCGGACGAAGCAGGAAAGGGTGCAGGACCATAAATGACAGGCGCATGCGCACTATCTCAGACGAGATTTCAGCATTCAGATTTGGCGGTGGGCGGGCATAAGAAGGGGAACGAATGAGACTGCCGGATTATTACCATAAAAGGCGCAAAATGTTTGCAGACCGTTATTTACGGTCGGAGGAGGAGTTTAGGAGAGAGGATAACGGCAATGAACTTTTGACAGCAGCGGCCAGCGAGGGGTGAGTAGAGTTTAATAGGTGAAATGCTGGTGACAGGTTCCCTTTAAATTATTTTTTCTAATAATTAAGCAGTTAATGTAAATGGCGCAACATGCACATTTGCTGAGTTGTCTCTGGCGGCCCCGGGACAAAACCTGTACAGGTGCTGTCCTGATCTAGAGGAAAGAAGATGAAGAGTAATACTGCTATGATGCTGACCAAATATTACCACACTACGATGTCAAATAACACTACTATGCAGAACTCACATATGACATACAAGAATAAATAACAGTGCTATATAATGGTCATATTATATCGGTGAAAAGTGGCAAATAACAGTAGCATACAGTGTCTACATCACAGTGTCCTACAGTGAACATATAATAATGATATATAGTACTTAAGGGCCAGTTCACACTGAGTTTTTTGACGCGGAAACCGCGTCAGAAAGCATGCCAAAAAACGGCCGAAAATTCCTCCCATTGATTTGAATGGGAGACGGAGGCGTTTTTTTTCCCGCGAGCGGAAAAACCGTCTCGTGGGAAAAAGAAGAGACATGCCCTATCTTTGGGCGTTTACGTCTCTGACCTCCCATTGACATCAAAAAACGCGGCAAACAGCGTGCAGGCAGATCAAAATCTGCCTCAAAATTCAGAATTTTATGCCTGCAAAAAAACTCTGTGTGAACATACCCTAAAGGGCTAGGCCTGGTGCACACTTCCGCCACAGTTTTCACGGCAAAGAAGGTCGGACTGGAGGAAGAAGAGGTACTCGTCACCAAGACAACCACCAGGTACGTATGAAATGCTTTTTATTTTATTTTTAATCAGCAGCCTCTTTTCTCTATCAGTGATTGATAGAGACTAGTGGCTGCCGATTAGTGTAATATTTCGGTAATGTATTTCTGCCCGCCCGGCCGTTGCTAGGCAATGGCTCCGTCACACACGGACGGCACACGGATGCCTTCCGTGTTCCTTCAGTTTTTTTTGACGGCCCCATTGACTTGCATGGGCCTCACGGTCACGGAATCTCTGACCAAAGTAGGACATGCTCTACTTTGGATCGGAACGGAGCAACGGGACCGTCAAAAAAACTGAAGTGTGCATGGCCCCATTGAAATGAATGGGTCAAGGTGCTAGCCGTCAGAAAAACGGCTAGCACCCTATAGGAAAAAACTGAAGTGGGCATGGGGCCTTAAGAAAACCCATTTTCATATACCCTGTTAGGGAATTCTGAGTCAATAGAGGGGGGTCTTCTGTTCAGGATCTTCAACTCTTGGCCAGAGTGGAGAGCAGTTACGAAGAGTGTCTCTCTCTCTCTCTATGGAGGACCTGTCCTGTCCTGTATTACACAGAGAACCCATTGATCTGAATGGGCTTAATTTAAAATGTGTTCAAAGTGCTGCCCATTGTGTTGGATTGTCAATGCAACCCTCTTCTCCCACTCTTCACACACTGATAGCAAGACCGCAGAAGAAATGCTAGCACAGGCTTCCAGTATCCGTAGTTTCGGTTGCTGCACATCTCGTATCTTCACAGCATAGACAATTGCCTTCAGATGACCCCAAAGATAAAAGTCTAAGTGGGTCAGATCTGGAGGCATTTCTTCTGCGGTGTTGCTATCAGTGTGTGAAGAGTGGGAGAAGAGGGTTGCATTGACAATCCAACACAATGGGCAGCACTTTGAACACATTTTATAAGTGGTCAGAAACTTGTAAATAACTCATGAAATAATAAAGTAACGTTAAAACCAAGCACACCATTGTTTTTCTTGTGAAATTCTCGATAAGTTTGATGTGTCACATGACCCTCTTCCCATTGAAAAAACTAAAGTTGGATACAAAATGGCCGACTTCAAAATGGCCGCCATGGTCAACACCCAGCTTGAAAAGTTTCCCCCCTCCCATATACTAATGTGCCACAAACAGGAAGTTAATATCACCAACCATTCCCAATTTATTTAGGTGAATCCATATAAATGGCCCACCCTGTAGAAGCTAGAAGAACCCATCCAGTTATCTGCAGTGTAATGTGCTTAGTCATTGTGATACTAGGGCTACCTATACTGCACCGCTAGATATAATCTTGGCACATCGTATGATCAGTCGCTGCCAATGAATAAAATAACAGTAATATAATCCTTGAGTTGTCCTCTTTGCTCAAGTTTAAAAAAATTATGTTAAACCATTTTTTAGTTCTACCTGCTTGGCCAAAGCTTGTCACTTTCCTAGACTCCTATATGGTAATCTGTTCAATAATATATCAGTGGCTCTGCATAACTAAACAGATAGTGACGACTCTATGGAGGCCGCCATATCGGTTGTCAACACGCTTTCAAACAAATACAGTGAAACCTCTTGGAGACTATCGCCCGATGTAGTGAAAAATGGTCTTCTGGAAGGATGGTCCTCTCGAAGAAGTGCGCCAAGCTATATAGAATGTCCGGGAACTGAAAATCTGTCACAGATAAATAAATATAGTCTCGTTCAGGGTGGTCTTTTGGAGAGGTTCCATGGTTACTTAATATGAAACTTAGTTTCTTTCCAGATGACTTTTAATAAGTGTGATGTAATATGGCCATTTTAGTTCCATCAGGACTGCAGATAACAGAGGTCAAAACCAATACAACCCTCGCATGGACTCACGGATTCATTGGATAAGTAGATCAGGAGAATCTTCTTTATGGTTAAAAATTTTTTACGAATCTCACAAAAATCTATATTTCTAGGAAACTTTGGCTGACAAATTATTTCCCAGAAAAGATTAAATCTACCGTGGACATTAAACATCTCTTTACTATTTCCACTTTTCATTTTAATGCATTTCCATAGCGTGGAGGGAACAGATGGACATGGAATATATCCTGACTGTTTTCACTTGATGTTATTGTATTTGTTCTCAAAAATGATTCATTTCTTTCTTGAAGCTTTGTAAGCATTTTCTAAGCCCCGAAGGCCTCTGGGTTGTGTTTGATTATCCTTCTGTTTACTGTGAGCTGTATTCACTCACAACAGATCTGCGATCTCCGGGATTATCCAGCCCTATTGTCTGCTTTCCAGCCACCCACTCAGATATTTAACTTTTTTCATTTTATAAAAAAACATCCAGGAGCCACTTCTTTAACCAGATTGGTTGACAAATCCCTATGGTTAAGCTTAGATTTCAAATAACCTCCTAAAATGCAGGGGCTTTATTGAAGTAGCATGCATTACAAAATGTTGTTGTTTTTTTTTCTCATTTTTTTATTTATTTGGGGCCAGTTTTCATCTATCTTTACTTACCCATCAGGCCTGTATATATTGGTGTAAATATATTGGAATTCCCTTTAAGGGTACCATGGTTGTCTGTCATGAAGTTTTGCTGCCCGCCTTATAAGTAGACAGTGACCAACTGGTTATTTGGTCAATTCCATTAACCACATACCAGACTAAAGTCTGCTGCCCCATACATACCACCAAAAAGTATTAGCTGACATTGATATCTCCATTTTGTCCAATGTGCATGCTTATCTTCACAACTGGTCATTTGTATTGGATCAGCAACCAATGATGAATGGCTAAAAGAATACAACTTGTCATCTATTTATCAGCACATATCTGTTGGGCATGAGACTCGGAAGCGCCTGTCCATACAAGCATTTCATTCAATAACTTAATTTCTTAATAGGTTAAAATTATTATTTCTGTCTCGGACACGGAGAAAACCCCACAAGGGTAATTACGGTCCAATTGCACAAAAACAATAGAGCACATAAGAACATATAGTGCAAGAGCAAAATAATTTTTTATTGACTCATACAATTTTTTAAAAAATATATATGTTTTACTTCATCCAAATATGAATCTTTTTTTTGTTAAATACAAAAATGTAAAAAAAAAATCTTAAATGGTTAAAATTATTATTTTTATCTAAAAATAAGCAGTTGAAAGCTTCCTCAGTGGTTCCCGTAACTCCCATAGACTTCAATAATGAAGACCAGTCTCCAACTAGACATGACCACCATTGGCTACCTTGGCGTAGATAGGAGGTAAAAAAAAAACAATGTTTCCCGGACAGGTGGGGGTTCCACAGTGGAACCCCTACCAATCAGACATTGTTACAGTATTCTCACAGGTATATGTTTTATATAAGCGCCAGTTTCTATGTGCCTTCCATGTAAAATATACAACTACATACATATCATATAAAGTGTTAAGAACGCAACAATAAACAAAGCCCTGCTTGCCGCCAGCAATTCTCTTCAGGGCTGACATTACAAGGTAGCACACTGTATCTGAACAAAAACAATTGTAAAATCTCTTGGTATAAATGGCAAAGGTGATTTTGTTTGTTTTTTAAAGTCCGTGTATGCCAAACAATCTGACAAGGTGAAACCTCACGCTCTGGATCTCTTGACATGTTTTTCTATGGTCTCTGAGAAACTCTTCACTTCAGTCACCCAAGCTCAAACTAAACTTGAGCGAAAGAAGGCTTGATATTTTATGAAACAGCTGGACATTTCAACCAAAAATACACTTATACATCAAAAACATAGGTTAGGGTTAGACAGTGGACTGAACGGATTGTAAGGATATGTGCACACGACCAATTTTCAGGCGTAATGGAGGCGTTTTACGCCTCGAATTACGCCTGAAAAGACGGCTCCAATACGTCGGCAAACATCTGCCCATTGCTTGCAATGGGTCTTACGATGTTCTGTGCCGACGAACTGTCATCCTACGCGTCGCTGTCAAAATACGGCGCGTAAAATGACGGCTCGTCAAAAGAAGTGCAGGACACTTCTTCGGACGTTTTTCGAGACGTTTTCTCATAGACTCCAATGAAAACAGCTCCAAAAACGGTTGTAAAAATGCAGCGAAAACGCAGCGAAATACGCAAGTTGCTCAAAAAACGTATGAAAATAAGGGGCTGCTTTCCCTTGAAAACAGCTCCGTATTTTGAGACGTTTCTGACTCTGCATGTGCACATACCCTAAACGTATGTACATTGAATATGTAAGTCTCTGTTCCCACCTACGTCAGGTCTCCATTTGGATACACCGTCGAAGATTCTATTAAATTTGACATTTTATAATAGATAATACAATAATAGAGCTGTATGCAGTGTTATTTTTTTCCGTCAAAACGACTGACGCAACAGCAAAACCCAATTGATCTAATTGTAAGTCAATAGGGTCAGCCAGGCGCCACTGGGGTATGTCATGCAATGGATGCGGTACTGCGTCATGGCTTCCGATAAACACGGAAGCCACAACGCAGATGTGAGCAGAGCCTTAGTTGATTTTCAATGCAAGTAATTCTGACATTTAATGGTAATATGTAGTACTGAGTGACAATGATGAACATAAATTTTCCATATAAGCACATAATGGGGTGTCATAAATAATTGTTGTTTCTATGTCAAATTTATTTCACTAGGAATAATGAGGAAGATTTACTTAGCAAATCGTAGGCTCCAAAGTTATTATGTCTTTCAGATATGATTTGCACCCTTCTGGACAGTTTTGGAAGTTTCTAGAATAAGGGGGCTAAGAGGAGTCATAAAATGTGTCAGATTTATTTATTTACGGTGTGCCTAATACATTTGGTACAGTTTCTGCCTGTCTGGTCTCGGTCTACCCTGTCTAAATTTAAGACAATATCAATAAATCTGTCCCAATGAATCTCCTTAAAGAGTAAATAAACTTTTAAAAAACTTTTGACATGTCACAGTGGAAGTTTTGATTGGTGGGGGTCTCAGCACTGAGACCCCCACTGATCACTAAAACAAAGCGGCAGAAGTGCTCGGGTGAGCACTGCGCTGCTTCGTTTCTGATCGCCTTTCCGCAGAGAGCCGAGAGAGCAGTATATGGACTCATAGATTTTCTATTGAGCCCGTACACCGCTCGCTCGGGGTTCTGATGAAAGCCGATAAGAAAAGCGGCACAGTGCCTAGCCGAGCACTTCTGCAGTTTTGTTTTACCAATTGATGGGGGTCTCAGTGCTCGGACCCCCACTGATCAAAACTTATGACATGTCAAAAGTGTTTTTAAGAGTGTAGTTACCTTTTAACGGGACACAGCAGGGAGGTTAAGAGTCACTAGACAGTGTTCTCTGGGAAAACAATACAAATCATATTTCTCCAGAAGGGATTACATTCTCTTTGCATCGCCACCTATAAGTATCTACCCTGTCTTGTCCTATCTTGCTCTTTGCTGATGATAACCAATAGCCAGAAACAGGTCTGTCCACAGCATTCCAGAAAAGAAACAGTAGCATCTAAAAATGATTGACGTGAAACAACTATCTAGGTGCAACCCTACCTCAGTACTCAATACGGTTACGCCCCAGACTGTAAAGAATCATTGTTGGAAACTTCAGGACCACCGAAAATTTAACTAGGGACATTTTCTCAGTTTTTGACTATCCCTGTTTGTCAGAAGAGTCTTTTGACAATAAGCTGATTACAAAGTATCCTCTAGTGATCATCCATGATCTTGGGGGAAATCTGGCCATAAGTGTGCGATTTCCCTGCAGCGCCACCACAGGGGAAATTAAGCATAACACAGTACCCCTTCATATCATATCTGTGTAATGCAGAACAGGACAGGTCCTCCAGAGAGAGACGTTCTTTGTAACTGCTCTCCACTCTGGCCAAGAGCCAAACAAACATAATTACTCAATTTTGGGTACTGCTCTTACTTCTGATTTATTAGTATATGGCTGATTGTGCCTTTTGGGTGGAAATCCTCTTTAGTATATAATCACCAACATGAAAAATACTTGTCAGATCTTTCCACACATGCTCCATGCTTTTGTATTGTTGAGCTAGAGCTCATAAGCAGCACATGGCTCAATTATCTTAAACATTGAAAGGGTTAAAGGAGCTAATTACCAGAAATCTTCATTTGGTACTGGAGGTTCTTGTAATGCGGCTCTCCAGAAGTAACATTTGTTTAGAGGCAGTTAAACTCTGAGTGGCAAATTCATCTTCAGATCCTCAAGTGTTTTTCTTTGATTATTCCTATTTATCCGGGATGTTAAGTCCCTTTTGGGTTTTTTTGTTGTTTTTTTTTTTGCTTTTGTTTTGTTTTCTGAACAATCAATGGAAAAAAACCAAAGGGACTTTAAAAAGGAACCAAAATGTAGGAATTATAAACGAAAAATGTTTGGCTTCTTGGAGTATTGTTGAAGAAGGCCTGATTAGAAGAGATAAGGGAAATTTCCTTACATTCGTTTCAGGGTCGATTTGATTCGAGTAAATTAGCCAAATCAAAAACTTTTTGAATATTCAGAGTGAATTTAATTTGTGTAGAATCTCCCATCTCTACCCATAAGCACGTCTTGATATCGAGTAATATAAAATTGATCTCAATAATAAAACATTATGCATTTATCTCCTAAATTCCCTCTAGTGGTGGCTGTAGGGGGCAAGAATCTTATCTTTTAAATCTACGTTTTTACAGGGTAGAGATGAGCAAATTGATTATATGTGAATCAAATTCGGACCGAATTTCCCAAAAGTTTCAGACTCGAAATCTTAAACTTTTGGGTTTCACAGCTCATGAATCACGTCAATATACAATTAGTTCCAGAATTATTTGGACAGTGACACAATCTTCATGATTTGGGCTCTGCTGCCACCACATTGGATTTGAAATGAAACAAACTGAGAAGCAATTGAAGTTTAGACTTTCAGGTTTGATTCAAGGGGCTGAACAAAAATATCCTGTGAAACGTTTAGGAATTGCAACCATTTTCTACACAGCCTCCTCATTTCAGGGGCTCAAAAGTAATTCGACAAATTAACATTACCAGAAATAAAATAAAAAAAATTAAAAATACTTTGTAGAGACTCCTTTGCAGGCAATGACTGCCTGAAGTCTGGAACCCCTGGACATCACCAAACGCTGGGTTTCCTCCTTTGTGATGCTTTGCCCGCCCTTTACTGCAGCGTCTTCAGTTGTTGCTTGTTTGTTGGTCTTTCTGCCTTAAGTTTTGTCTGAAATGCAGCTCGATCGGGTTGAGATCTGGTGATGGACTTGGCCATTGCAGAATATTCCACTTCTTTGCCTTAAAATACTCCCGGGTTGCTTTCGCAGTATGTTTTGGATCATTGTCCATCTGTACTGAGAAGCGACGTCCAATCAACCTTGCTGCATTTGGTTGAATCTGAGCAGAAAGTAAATTCCCGAACACTTCAGAATTCATCCGGCTGCTTCTGTCTTCAGCCACATCATCAATAAACACTAGTGACCCAGTACCTTTGGCAGCCATGCATGCCCATGCCATCACACTACCTTCGCCATGTTTTACAGAGGATGTGCTGTGCTTTAGATCATGAGCCGTTCCAAGCCTTCTCCATACTTTCTTCCTCCCATCATTCTGGCCAGGTTGATCTTAGTTTCATGCTGTTCCAGAACTGGGCGGCTTCTTTACATGTTGTTTGGCAAAGTCTAATCTTGCCTTTCTATTTTTGAGGATTATTAATTGTTTGCAATTGTTGTGGTGAACCCTCTGTATTTGCTCTCATGAAGTCTTCTCTTTATGGTAGACTTAGATACTGCTACACCTACTTCTAGGAGAGTGTTCTTCACTTGGGTAGATGTTGTGAAGGGGTTTTTCTTCACCATGGAAAGGATTCTGCGATCATCCACCACTCTTATCTTCCGTGGACGTCCAGGCCTTTTGGAGTTCACGAGATCACCAGTGCGCTCTTTTTTTTTTAAAATGTACCAAACTGTTGATTTGGCCACTCCCAGTGGCGTAACTACCACCGTAGCAGCCGTAGCGGCTGCTACGGGGCCCCCACCATGGCCGGAGGCTCCGCTAGCTGCCGCTATGGCTGCTACAGCGCGATGCCACTGAACACTACGGCAGAGTAGGGAGGTATCTCCCCGCTCTGCCATTAAACAAAAGACATGTATCCACAGGATAGGGGATACATGTGTGATCGCTGGCATTGATAGGGAGAACGGGGGACTGAAAGTCCCCTAAAGTTCTCCATCACAAACCTCGGACTTCCGGGGTCTGTGTCGGCAGCTCCGTAGAAATGAATGGAGCGCCGGTCGCGCTTGTGCGCATGCGTGACCAGCACTCCTTTCATTTTTATTGAGCTGCGCAGACGCCGGAAGTCAGAGGTTAGTCATGGAGAACTTCGGGGGACTTTAGCTCCCCCGTTCGCCCTATCAATGCCAGCGATCACACATGTATCCCCTATCCTGTGGATAGGGGATACATGTCTTTTGTAGGACACACTGTAGGTTGGATTTTTTTGGGGGGTTGGGGCTGCATGGCGTTACCTACAGGGGGGGGGGCTGTATAGCATTACCTACAGGGGGGGCTGTATAGCGTTACCTACAGGGGGGCTGTACAGCATTACTTACAGGGGGGCTGTATAGCGTTACCTACAGGGGCGGCTGTATGGCGTTACCTACAGGGGGGACTCTGTATGGTGTTATCTACAGGGGGGACTCTGTATGGCGTTATCTACAGGGGGGACTTTGTATGGCGTTATCTACAGGGGGGGATTCTGTATGGCGTTATCTACAGGGGGGTCTGTATGGCGTTATCTACAGGTGGTCTGTATGGGGTTCTCTACAGGGGGGGCTGTATGGCGTTCTCTACAGTGGGGGCTGTATGGTGTTCTCTACAGTGGGCGTTATCGCCATACAGCCCCAACTGTAGAGAACGCCATACAGAGTCCCCTCTGTAGGTAACGCCATACAGAGTCCCCCCTGTAGGTAACGCCATGCAGAGTCCCCACTGTAGGTAACGCCATACAGAGTCCCCCCTGTAGGTAACGCCATACAGAGTCCCCCTTGTAGGTAACGCCATACAGAGTCCCCCTGTAGGTAACGCCATACAGAGTCCCCCCTGTAGGTAACGCCATACAGAGTCCCCCCTGTAGGTAACGCCATACAGAGTCCCCCCTGTAGGTAACGCCATACAGAGTCCCCTCTGAAGATATCTACAAAGTGGTCTGTATGGCGTTATCTACAGGGGGTCTGTATGGCGTTATCTACAGGGGGGGGCTGTAAAAAAGGCACTATCTACAAGGGGGGGTTGTGTGACACCCAGGGGAGGGGGGGCCCCAGTCAAAAGTTTGCTATGGGGCCCAGTCTTTCCTAGTTACGCCCCTGGCCACTCCTAACATTTGTGCTAACTCTCTGATGGATTTCTTCATTTTTTTCAGCCTAATGATGGTCTGTTTCACTTGCATTGAGAGCTCCTTTCACATCATGTTGTGGGTTAACAGCAAGAGCTTCCAAATGCAAATGCCACACCTGGAATCAACCCCAGACCTTTTACCTGCTTAATTAATGATGAATTAATGAGGGAATAGCCCATGCAGCTCATTAAATAGCTTTTGCGATAATTGTCCATTTACCTTTGGTCCCTTGAAAAAGAGGCAAATACATATTAAAGAGCTGTAATTCCTAACCCATTCCTCAAATTGGGATGTGAATACCCTCACATTAAGGCCTTATTTACATGACGGGGTCCGAGTGTCTTGGGCCGTTTTTCCCAGCCGGTTTGCATCCGCTTTGCATCCGTTCCGATTCCGTTCCGGGCCATGTTGCCGTTTTTAACGGCCGATTTTGACACATTTTGCATCCGTTTTTTTCCCTATCCGTTTTAAAATCGGATGAATTTAATTTGTAAATTTTTGCCACACATTTCCCTCTGTAGATAATGCCACACACTGCCCTCTGTAGATACTGCCACAGCCCCATGTAGGTAGTGCCACACAGCCCCCTGTAGGTAGTGCCACACAGACCCTGTAGGTAATGCCACACAGGCCCCTGTAGGTAATGCCACACAGCCCTCTGTAGGTAATGCCACACAGGCCCCTGTAGGTAATGCCACACAGCCCTCTGTAGGTAATGCCACACAGCCCCCCCATAGGTAATGCCACACAGCCCCCTGCAGATAGTTCTACACAGCACCCCCCCATACATGGCACCCCCACCCCTACTTATCTGTAGATAGCAAGATAGCACCAACGTTCCAGGAGAAGTCCCTGACTTCAATGTCCATATATGAAGACAGTGAAGTCAGGGACTTATCCTGGAGCGGAGACACCGGCCACAGGATCGGGGATTCCGCTTCAGAAGTGCCTGACGTCACTGTGTCCATATATGGACACAGTGAAGTCAGCGACTTCTGCTGGAGCGCAATCCCCGGCCACATCGCCGGGGATTCTGCTTCAGAAGTCGCTGATGTCACTGTGTCCATATATGGACAGTGAAGCCAGGGACTTCTGCTGGAGCGGAATCCCCAATCCCCGGCCACAGCATTGCCGAAGCTCCTACAGGGAGCAAAAAACATACCCTCCTCCTCCTCCTCACATGCACTTCGCACTGTGAGGAGGAGAAGGAGAGAGCGAGCGACAGAAGACACGGCGGTCACTTGGAGCATATTCAAGTGATGGCCATGTATTTCCTGGCCCCATAGACTTCTATGGGAGCTGGGCGGCTGGGAGAACGGCCGAAAATAGGGCATGTCCCATTTTTTGACCGCCGGGTTTCCCGGGCCGTCAAAAAAATCGGTCGTGTGAATAGCCCCATTAGGGGTTAATTGTGTGGTGCTTTCTACAGGGGGTGTGTGTGGCGCTAACTATATGGGGTCTGTGTCGCGCTATCTACAGGGGCTGTGTGTGATGCTATGTACAGGGGGTGTGTGTGGCGCTGTCTCTAATGATGTGTGTGTGTGTGTGTGTGTGTGTGGTGCTATCTACAGGGCCTGTGTGTGATGCTATCTAAAGAGAGTGTGTGTGGCGCTGTCTATAGTGGGTTTGTGTGTGGCGCTATCTACAGGAGTCTGTGTGTGGTGCTATCTACATGGGGGTGTGACGCTATCTACATGGGGGTGTGTGTGGTGCTATCTACAGGGGGCACTGTGTATGTGTTGCTTTACTTTACTGTTTTGACACAATTATATTTAGGGGCACAGTGTTTGGTAATATTATATTTAGGGGCACAATGTATGGTAATATTATATCTAGGGGCACAGTGTATGGTAATATTATATTTAGGGGCACAGTGTGTGGCACCATGATAATTTTATCTTCGTTTAAAGGTGTGGAAATGTTGGAAAAGTCAGGAGCTGAAGACATCTGAGTGGCAAATTCTGCAGAAATGGTTCATAGCTGGGAGAAGTCATCATGAAGTCTGGACCGGATGGAGAAGAAAAGAGGAAAAAAAACTACTAGAATCTGAGAAGTCGTCACATGTGAGTCACTAGATTTATAGAGGATCTGTCCCCTCTCCTGACATCTTTATTATAGGAAAACCTTGTTTTTCACAAAAAGTCTTTGTGCAGTCAAGGACTGATAGACAAATGTGTGTTACCATTCCCCTTGTCAGGAGGATGTGTCCCTGCACAGTGTGATACTGTCAGCGATGCTTGGAGACTGTCAGTATGTAGGGACACAGCCCTGTGACAAGGGGAATCATAATACCCATTTGTTAACGCTTACACAGAAAGGTAGTGTTAACAATAGTTACGGCGCGGCAGGGCAGCGGTAAAGAAGAGGGGTCCAAGTTTTGGTAACAGCCCAGGGCCTATCGTCTACTTAATCCACCACTACTGGGGCACCATGGGCCCTGGCAGAAGCAAAGGATGCAGATACAACAATTAAATGTTGTGGTCACTAGTGCCAAGAGAACCACGGCACTGGGTAAAAGACTCAAGGCAAGTGTTGCTGGTGCCAGGTGCTAGCAAGACCATTGCCAGGTAGCAACCTTAGTCTTGTTTTATAGCAACATTTTGTGCAACTTCAACCAATTAAATAAAACACTCCATAAAATATAGGCTTTCCCAACGACAAGATACGAAAACCCAAACATAGGTATAGCAGAGCCGGAATTGCCATCTGTTTTATTCATTGTAATAACAAATGAATTAAGATAATATATTATGGAAAGTCATATAACACCTCATAATCTCACTATGAGTTGTGCCAGGTGAGAAGGTCAGCTCTGCTACATCGGTACAGAAAAGAAACAAGAGACTAATGTTATCATTACTTGCTCCTAGATACGGCTCCTTACCTTGTCAATGTGTCACCTCTCAGAGGACAAAGGGACAGGTTGATGTGTTGATATTTATGCCTGCGGTCGGGTATGGAGAGTCTCAAAGAGATGTTTTCAATCATGAAATGACCATTAGCGCATAATTACTCGGCTAACGATGTGTTGCCTAACAACAGCACTTAACCTCAATTGGTAGCACATACGAGTGCGGAAAAGATGGCATTCAGGACTTGGGTTTACAAATCGTGATTCTCTACTGTTATATTTACAAAAATGCTCATCTGCTCCTATTTCTAAACTGAAAAATCAGAGAAAAACATAAAATAGACTGAAGTCATGAGAGAATCATATTGGAAATATTTATTTGGCAATGCTACTATGGTGGGCAGTATTCGCTGTGCTTGATATATAACAAACAACTTGTAAAACCAGTAAGAACAATGAGGGAAATCACCAGTCTTAAACGTTTTTACATTGGTGGAAAATGCGCCAAATATTTTTAGGTGCTCAAACCTCTCAAGATATTTGGTTCATCTTTGAGTATATGAGCAACAGAAATGCAAAATTACCCCTGCTATGAGCAGGTATAGATTTGCGCCATAATTTACACCAGTTCCTGGTGTAAATTATGGTAAATCTGTCGATCTGGTGGAGGCCCTACCCATTTGATTAAACCACGCCCATTTCTTGACACTTTTTGATAGTGGTAAAAAATGTGATAAGCCACAAATTTTAGCTCATCTATAGCGTGTGTAGAAATGTGCTATTTTTTATGCCAGAAAATGGGCGTAAACCTTTTGATTTATTCCCCCTTCTGCGTATTACTATAAGTTATGTAAATTTATTCACAAACTGTCGTATGCAAATGTTTTGGCACCCCTTGTCAAACCACATGTAGTAGTTAACACTACCTTTTTACAGAAAACACCTAAATATGACATATTTCTTGCACCATTACCATTTATTCTCAATAAAACATAATATTTGGAAGGTACAAAAGTTTGTGCACCTTCCAGTTGATCCAATAGTATCATATTGTAAGGTCTGAGAGCCTTCAACTCCAGGCAAACAATGAGAATTCCACTTTTGGCCACAGTCCCGGAGCTCTACAGTTCCCAACGATTTTGCCCAGCTGAATGTCACCAATTCGGAGATTACTTACTGTTCTCTTCCAGGCTGCAGCTGAAATGCAGTGGTTGGCAATCGTATTGTTACCTGTTTACCAGGTCGCTCACGCTGAGTCTACAGAGTTGTCATGGTGGGCACAATATTCAGCTGCGGTCTAAAAGAGGACAGTGGGAGATCTCAGGAAGGATGGCTTCTAGGTCAGTAAAACATTTTTGGGGAACTGTTGCGGTTCATGGCAGAGACATGTTAACATGTAAGGTCTTAATCCAAATCAGGTGCAAGATCTTAATATATCCTGAGATTCTTCCAGCCTCTCAGGGTGCTGTAATTACACCCAACAGCCATGGGCTCCTCTGAGCAGCTGACTGAAGATCTATCTCCCGCACATGCCAAATGTTATTTTGATTTTCTCAAAAATATTCCATTATGTATGATAGGTGGGGGTCTGACTACGTGGCCCCTCACGACCACGAAAATGAATAAAGGGGTTGTGGTGCTCAGTGAAGATTCATGGCCACCCTTTGGTATTGCCACCCTGCTTTGTTCGCACATTAATGCCATTTTCTAACACAGAGCTGACTTCTTTTGACATAGAAAGTCCACAGAACATGTAATTAGATAAGGACGCCAGAACTTTTGCATTATATATCGGTAAGTAGTGCCAATCTCTGTTCACTTGGGGGCGCCAACATACATTATATGATTGCGCTTAACCCGTAATTTAGTACCCTGACCACAAAAAAAGTATTATTTTTCATCTTTTATTACCAGTGCAGTATAAAACAGTATGAACATTTTAGCATTATTAGAATTCATAGCTTTTGCTTGGTTCATTCCATGTGATTCTATCCTAAATTATATTCAACTAATTTTATGCTTTGACTTGGATTCAATATAAAAGTTTTTGATGCCGGAGTTGTCAATACCAGACAATATTCATGACTTTCTGTTAGGGAAACCCTTTTCATTTCAGGTCCGGACTCTTCATCACCCTTTTTCTTTTAGCAGCCCATGCTCAAATTAAAGTAGAGTAAAATACCCATAAAGCCATATGGCACCGAAATGTTTTTTCAATATTTTTTATACATGTGCCCCGTCTAAGTATATCTATTACAATAATGCAATATACGGAACAGTGACAATGTATATTATAATTAATAACATTAATGAATACTATTGTATGCATTACTGGCAAAGTATAGCGTTAATGTTGTCCCTTTAAGTCATCGTATCCCATCTATTCATCAATCTGGCTGGAGTAAATTGCAGATCTATAAACCATATCTTGGAGATTTAGAAATCAGTGTTCCAGATTAAATTGTAACAAAGTAATTAAATTTATCAGATATTATCTTGGTTTCTAAAATCACTTGCTAGGGGTCAGACGAGAAAGGTTGTAAAACCCAAATCCTATAATTTACAGATCGCAAATCCTATAATTTACTAAGCAGACGCTGATTAGTCAGAAGCCATGGTAAGATGTATGTTCTGCTGTCTTATTCGCAAAGCGTTCTTCAAAAAGTAAAAAAAATAAATAAAAGATCAGATGTTATATCAAGTTTATTTTACTGGAAAAACAGTGAATATTTAACCCTTATTTACGGACCCGTGCCTGTAAATACTGGTCCCTAGTCACCCGTATTCCATCCGTATTTACGAACCCGTTTTCTCTGCTTCTCTTTACACGTAGAGAGAGATATTGCCCTGCACTAATAGAGAGAGGAGGCTGCTGATCAGTGCTGGATAGAGTGAATGGGCAGCCCCTTCTCTCTATCCAGCACTGATCGCCAGTCTCTTCTCTCTATCCAGCTCTGATCGGCAGCCTCTTCTCTCTATCAGTGCTGGATAGAGAGAACGGGCAGCCCTTTCGGGCAGGGTTTCTGCAGCGGAACGCAGCGATAGAAAGAAAAATAAGTTCATACGTACCCCGGCCGTTGTCTTGGTGACGCGTCCCTCCTTTGACATCCAGTCCGACCTCCCTGGATGACGCAGCAGTTCATGTGACCGCTGAAGCCTGTGATTGGCTGCAGCGGTCATATGGGATGAATTGTTATCCCAGGAGGCCGGACTGGAGGAAGAAGCAGGGAGTTCTGGGTAAGTATGATCTTTTTTTGTTGCAGGTTTTTGAAGGAAACATTAGAAATCTATATTGTGAGCGCCACGCATGGTACTCACTGTCCAGTGGTAGTCACTGTCCAGGGTGCTGAAAGAGTTACTGCCGATCAGTGCAGCCGTATCTCTCTATCCAGCACTGATCATTTAACTCTTTCAGCACCCTGGACAGTGACTACCGCTGGACAGTGAGTACCATGCATAGCAAGGCTCCCGTAATTACGGGTGCACACACGTAGCCACCCATAACTATAGGAGGCCCATAGACTTCTATGGGCCTTCCCGTGCCGTAATTATGACCTGAAATAGGACATGTTCTATATTTTTCAACGGCCCGGGCACCTTCCTGTAAGCAAACGGGAAGGTACCCGTGGCCAATAGAAGTCTATGGGCCCATAATTACGGGTGTTTTTACGGTCATGTGCATGGGGCCTCACTCTTTTCTTAAGGATCCGTATATACGGATGCAATACGGAGCATATTTACTGACACCCTTCCGTAAATACGGATGCCTACGGATCCATATTTATGGACAGTATTTAATGATAGATGAAAATACGGCCGTGTGCATGGAGCCCAAGTCCTTCTATAAAGGGGAATGGTCCTATTATCTGTGTATTTTACATTTTGACTAAAATTTTTTAGTGGTACAACATTACTATATGTTGGTACACAGTGAAGCTAAATCAACCAGGGCAAGTTTCAGCAAATTAAAGATTTGTTTTTTTGTATAATTAAAAGTTATAACATTTTTCAATATACTTTCTGTATTTATTCTTCACGGTTTTCAAGATCTCTGCTTGTTGTTATTCAGTAGAAACCTTCATTGTTTACTTCCAGTGGATGAAATTCTTTCTATGGTCATGTGATGGGCACACAGGTGCTGGGATCGTTACAGGGTCATGTGATGTATATACAGGTGCTGGAATTGTTACAGGGTCATGTTATGGACATACAGGTGCTGGGATCGTTCCAGGATCATGTAATGGACACACAGGTGGTGGGATCATTATAGGGTTTTTTGATAGACACAGAGGTGCACGGCTCGTTACATGGTCATGTGGTGGACACACAGGTGCTGGGATAGTTACAGGTTCATGTGATGGACACACAGGTGCTGGGATTGTTAGAAGACACAGCTCTGGTACATATACTGTAACGAACCATGTACCTGTGTGTCCATCAGATGACCAGGACAGAATTTTATCCACTGGAAGTAAACTATGAATGTTCCTACTGAATAACAACAAGCAGAGATCTTGAAAACCATGAGAAATGAATACAGAAATTATATTGTAAAATTATATAACTTTTAATTATTCAGAAAATAACTTTAATTTACTGAAACCGGACAACCCCCTTTTACTAAAGTCCTGTGGTCCCCAGAGCAGTTTTGTGTTCAGTGTCCCCCCATCATTTGTACCGCCACACAGAGCTCATGTAGTACAGCCGCACATAGCAACATAATACTGCCATACACAGCCTAAAATGCGACAAAATCGCAACTCACCGGCTAAGTGAATCCCCCTTCCACCCAGTCCCCTTCGCACACTCTGCAATCACCATTCTTACGCAACTGAAACCAACTACGTTGTACGGTAAAAGTTGTAGTTGTTGAAAATGAACTACTTAACAATAAACTGTTGAAAGTTTAGAATTTCTCTGTGTAGGAGACGAACTCTAGGAGAAGCTAATGATCAGATATGGATAATAAATAAAAGTTTTAATGTTACAGCTTCTCTGATGTGCAGTTTTGCATGTGCGGAAAACTAGTGAAGGAGTAAGAAGCCAGCTGTGTTCCTCTCAAAGATGTTCCGAAATGTAAAGCAGCAATGGGGTGGACTGCGGCTTTATTGTGAATGTGCAGTATAGGAAATATAAACCATTAATCTCTTCTCCGAGACTCAAACACATCGCGCTTGATAAAATCATCTGATTAATGAGCAATGGATGAGTCATTATTTGCAGATTCTCAGATAGGATTGCAATTAAAACACAGAGCAAAGGCTGAGGACGGATACCGCTTGATGCCTTTTGAAGACGGAGCGTCTATTTATCACCGCTATTTGTTTTCTTCTTTTTTTTAGCGAGAGAGAAAAGTGCCACTGAAAATAGATTTATGATTATTTCTCAGTATATCTGAGATAAAACATTCATTTTTCACAGATACATTAAAACCATTGAAAAGAGAAGAAAAATAGCAGCGTCTGTGGAATCTTTGTTCAAACGATGGTTTTAATTGTGTTAAAGCTCTTGTTTTTCTTAGTAAAAACGCCATATAAAAGACAAAAGGATATACTGTACATAAAAAGAGATAGACTTAACTACACTCGCTACAAATCCATGAACATCCTCTTCTTTAATGCTGAAGGTTGGCACGAGCCTAGTTAAAGGGGAGTGCCACTTTAAACAGTTATTCCCATCTGATAAAGTGTTAGCATATCGGTAAGATATGCTAACACTTTCTACTCAATGAGGGGCTGACTGCCAGGACCACCACTGATCCTGAGATTTTAGGTTGGTTTAGATCAGGGTCGCCTTCACTTTTTTCCCTGGGAACTGCAGCTTTGCCCCATTCAAGTGCAGTTCCATGCACAGTCGGGGGTCGGGAGGGCCGCTGCGCAGGTCAACTCTGAAAGGGATTCAGCGATGCGATCCCTTCATTCTCAGGATCATGGGTGTCCTGGCAGTCAGACGCCCACAGTCAGAAAGTGATCACATATCTTAGCCATATGCCGTCACTTTATGTGATTGGAAACCCCCTTTAAATACTGTAATGGTACACACAGAATACATTATGGTATTCCATGTGTCGTTCACTCCCCTGTTATTTTTATTGCTGCTTCTATCTCAATATATATCAGACTGAGATAGTTGCTCAGCAGCAGCGTGAATCAGTCTCAGTGACACGCTTTCTCTACTTGAGTCAATGGAGATTTTTGTGTCACCCATCACAGGCTTCAGCAGTTCTTGTACCACTAGTTTTCTACGGGGGGGGGGGGGGATGGAAACTTCTATCATCAGCCACCACTGATACTTAGACAGGATCCTGTCACACCGGTATAATGTAGAAGAATATAGTGCAGCCTCCCTGCCTGTATACTTATGGTTTCTCAGCTTATTTAGGATAATATAGAGAGAATGATAATCACAGTGTCCCCCAGCATGCAAAAAAGGTATGGTCTTTAGTGGGTCATGTGATATTGTGCTGAAGCATCATGGGATTGATAGCAAAGCAGAGAGGAAGAGAAAGCTGGGGAAATCTAAGAATCAATAAAGCACAGACAAGGCAGTAGTTCAAAAAGTAAGTACAGGATACATAAAAGAAGTGTGAAGTGTGGTATACAGTCAGGTGGGGAATTCAGACATGGAAAGTTGTTTTCTTTATGGAAGTTTTCCAATATTCCATGGAGAACCGTAAGAAATAGGGCACAGTGCTCAGTAATGGCCATAACCAATTTTGGCACTTGACATAGAGCTTTGTAACTTAAATTACACTTCATTGGAATAGTCAATAAGTGCCAGAACCCTTTATTTTAAACATGGGTGCTCATAAACCCCACCGACAATGGGGAAGATTTATCAATAACAGGTCACCATGAGAGCGGTGTACCGGTCTTCTCCTTATTAGGGCATGTGGACATCATAGTAGGGAATCCCCCGTTTGGGACACCTCACTTTATAAGCTCTGGCAGACTTGAGCTCTCATGTATTGCATAGCTGCCTAGTCACTGGAATGGCCCTGCAGGGGTAATGGATATCTGGCTGACTTTCTTCTCGACAAAAACAGCTGTTTTCCCGGGGTCTCAATTGCGGCAGTGGCTCTCAGATGAAAGGGATTGTGGGACAGCGCTAATAAACATTTCATTAAAACAAAAAACATTTTTAATATTATTTATTCAATAAAAAAAATGGTATGTCTATTAGGTCTCATGTTTTTTTGTAACTAGATAGACAGGGTCATAACTAACAACACTTAGGTAAATTGTAACTGGGGCATCTCTAAGTTCACAAGACTTAATATCAAGTGTGCACTGTCACAGATAAAACGGAGTGGCATTGGACCCTGTCACACATTGTACAAAAAGTTCAGCACAGGAACCTGCACTATACAGCAGACTCCTCAGTTTCTAGCTCAGTAAAATATATACCAATGCAGAATGGAGCTGAATCATTGTAAGTGGTGTCAGGAAAAGCATCAGAACCATAAATCTACATTTTATTCATTATCCGGGATGACACATCCTTGTACGAGCCCACGTTTCACCCCTAGTTCTTTTATGATCTGGAAAGAGCTGTTTCAGGAATCCGTTCATGCCGGAACATCATTTTTTCCATTTTTATCACCCTCCTCGAGGCTAGAAATTGATTAGATTCCAGGGTCAGATCATCAAGAGGTCAAAAATGCACCAGGCCTTGCATCTCGTCGTCATATAAAGGGTCCTTCAGGCTATCTCTACAATACCATAACACTTGCTTTGATTAAAGGTTCCTCTCCAAATTAGAGTCACAAGCTTTGAAGGAAGGGAGAAGGTCACTTGTGCTGTGAGCTCTTGATGGTGGGAGTGAGAGTTAAAGTGCTGTTCACTAAGAGATGCTTGCATAAAATTATCCTCTTGTGTGCCGGACAATATAAGAAACAGCTCAAGTACTAGACGGTGCAATTAGTCTGACGCTACTGAAGATTAACATCCAATGGAGGCCATGTTCTTAGCAAAATTAGTCATCTGAAATATATTTGACCTGTTACCATTAATTAACATTTTCATCTTCAATTTTTTTTTCTTCTAACTTTTAAAGGAATTTGCACCTTCTCCGAATTATAACCTACAACAACCAAAAAATAGCACAAGCACGGCAATAAATATTCCAACCAAATGTGATAGAGAGGTGACTTATATTTTTTACTATATTCAGCCATTTTTCTCTAATTTACTAGGCTGTTAAAACACCTACAGTAGGGCACTGGTTGATATAGAAGGGTGGGGATTTGGCCGTCATGCTTGGAGATATTATGTAGCGCTGCGCAAACCACATACCCCTAAGGCTGGGTTCACACGACCTATTTTCAGACGTAAATAAGGTGTTTTAAGCCTCGATTTACGTCTGAAAATACGGCTCCAATATGTCGGCAAACATCTGCCCATTCATTTGAATGGGTTTGCCGACGTACTGTGCCGACGACCTGTCATTTACGCGTCGCTGTCAAAAGACGACGCGTAAAAGAGACGGCTTGTCAAAAGAAGTGCAGGACTCTTCTTGAGACGTAATTTGAGCCGTTTTTCATTGATTCCAATGAAGAACAGCTCCAAATTACGTCCGTAATTGACGCCTCGCAAAACGCGAGTACAACTGAAAACAGCTCCGTAATTTTAGACGTAAATGCAGTTATCGTGTGCACATACCCCTTATGACATCAACAGATGCCCCCACACCAGTCATAATGATCCCAGAGAGCAAGCCACAAATACCTCCTGTGCACTCAGGCTGTGTTTACCTCCTGTGCTTACCTCCCATGCGCTCAGCCTGTGCTTACCTCCTGTGCTTACCTCCTGTGCTTACCTCCTGTGCTTACCTTCCATGTGCTTACCTCCTGTGCTTACCTCATGTGCTTACCTTCCATGTGCTTACCTTCCATGTGCTTACCTCATGTGCTTACCTTCCATGTGCTTACCTCCTGTGCTTACCTCCCATGTGCTTACCTCCTGTGCTTACCTCCCATGCGCTCAGCCTGTGCTTACCTCCCATGCGCTCAGCCTGTGCTTGCCTCCTGTGCTAGATTTTTTTCAGACATCATTCACAGCTCTTTCCTTGTTAGCTAATATTTAATTGTATCTCCGTCCAAGGTACTTGCCCTGGTGCCTGGGTCTAACTACCCCCATGAAGGGATATAACAAGCAAGGTATTTATCAATGAATTTAGATGCTGCAAAGGAGATTATTGAACCATCAGACACTAATGCATTTATATATTTCACTAATAGCAAGAAAACAAGAATAAGGGAACATATTCTGGTGACCTGAAGGTGGAATACATTTTTAAAGCACACTCTTTAAAGGGCCCTTACCACAATATCTCTGTTAAATTGAGGTCAGGAATGTATCTAGACCGTTTCTCCTCAGCTATTCAGATGTAGATCTAATCCAATTACATTTCGGCTTACTGACACCTAAGTGGGTAGTCTCCTAAAGATTTTTTTGTTATTCCTTTAGAATTCATGTCTCCTAGAATATCAGATTGTCCAAGCAGCAAAGTGGCTGCTCAAGATGGAGCATAAATGTATTAGGACTCTCACTGAAGACTTATTGGTTGCGTTTGTTGGTGAAGTACCTATTACATATACACTCGATGCTGGGCAGACATTTCTGTTCAGGCCCGGGATGCAAATGTTCACTAAAATGAATGGGCTGTTGTGCCCTTCTGAACGCCATGCCTTTGGCTCCTTTTAGCTGCACTCAGTTTATCTTGAAAGGTGCCAGTTCAGGGCAACCTGTGGTCTCCTAAGGCCCGTCATGACCGTCAGGGGTCCCAACACTCCTATTGATCAAACATACAGATGAGTTCTACCTTAACTTATCTCTAAACCCGTCATATGTGGAGATGTATGGCATGAGCGCCGACGGATGCCTCCAATAAACACCATCCATTAGCCATAGACTCACATGTTTAAAAAAACGTATGCGTTTAACCTATATGTTTTTTTACTAGATCCCTGTGACGGACGCCTCTGACGGGTGCGATCTGACAACCATTTGTCGGCCATCCTTTCGTCCGTATACATTATTTTTTACTGAATGGCACAGGATTGTATTGAATTAGTAACATGACAAATTGTATTAGGCTTCGCTCACATCTGTGTTAAGTTTTTCCGTTCTTCTGTTCTTGGATCAGAAGGGCGAAACAACTGAAGTCCTGGACCCATTACATCATGGACACTAATGGCACCCAACGGAGCGCATTGACTTTAATAGGTTCCGTCCTGTTTCCTCGGGGGTGTATGTTGTTTTACCGGGAGAAGTAGAACTATTTCTTCTGCCATTTTTTACCGGAACTTTGTCGGGGACCCCTAACCAGAGCCTCCAACACAGATGTGAACAGAGCCTAGCTTAACGCAATTCAAGAAAAGTTAATGGTGCGCATATCTGTATTCTATACCATAAATGTTAGTGCTGGGAAAACTCCACACTTACGTTCTACTTTAAGGAAAATATATGCACGGAGAATTTTAACTTGCATGGAAATTAAGGGTTACATTTTTTGGTTATTTTCCACAAACATTCTGCTGCGTTATATATTCCTATTTTTTATGTCTCGCTGAACACAGGGAAAATATTGATTTCTGTTTATCCCTCTGTTTATCCATAGAATCAGTTGCTAAGCAACAGTCGGGAACCTGACAAATATCCGTCTTTACTGGCATCCAGATACCCCTCCGTACTGTAAGCAGGTGTATGGTCCTGGGGGGAACAGCAGAGACCAGTAAATGTGTTCACAGATCAGTGAGATTTCCACAGGGTTATTTATCAAAGTCTCCAGCCTGTAAATCCCCAGCTATTGTAGATGCAAATAACATAGTGCCATTTATCAGACGAGATCCCATTACCCTGCACCCGTTACCGTGCGTTCAATATGATTTGTTTCTAAGCTATGTTATCATTAGTTTTGCACTAGTATTGGACATTTTATCTATTTCCATTGAAGACACATCCGCATACAGTATTTTATAATCAAGTATTTTTCCATTTAACTCATGGACCTTTGTTTTTTCATGGCTGAGAAGTTTTATGATTCTCGTAGATGAAGAAGAAAACCACCTTCTATTAACCTTACTGGAAAATGTGTGTAGTATAATAACACCTGCAGGTTATGTTATCTATACAATGACAGTAATATCTTCAATTGTATTGTTACATCTTTTGTCTTAATTCTTCAAGATTTTGACGAATTTAAATTGATACAGATCTATTGTGGGATAGTAGAAGAATTTTATGAAGCCAAATGAAAAAAATAAAGATATATATATATATATATATATATATATATATATATATGGGATAGATAGATAGATAGATGGATGGATGGATGGATGGATGGATGGATGGATGGATGGATGGATGGATGGATGGATGGATGGATAGATAGATAGATAGATAGATAGATAGATAGATGGATGGATGGATGGATGGATGGATGGATGGATGGATGGATGGATGGATGGATGGATGGATGGATGGATGGATGGATAGATAGATAGATAGATAGATAGATAGATAGATAGATAGATAGATAGATAGATAGATAGATAGATAGATATGAAATACATAGCGATAGATAGATAGATAGATATGAAATACATAGCGATAGATAGATATCTGTATAAACAGTTCTATAGCTATAGGCGGTGCAGGGAATTCAGTTCCATCTGGGCCCTTGTGCCACAGGGAGTCCAAGAACCATCTGCTACATTATAGGATAGTCGTCCTATATACATGATGTGATGGCATATCATATCATCAATAATAAAGAGACTCTAGACTAAACTGACATACAATGATGTATTTCGATTTCCTCCACACCAAACTTCTCACCCCATGTCTTTATTTATCTCGCTTTGTGGACTGGGGAAGAGTCCTACGGAAATAACTAAACCCCAAAATGTTGCCACAAAATTGGAAACATGCAACTGCGTAAAATGTCTTTGTATGCTGTAGGATTAACATTACCCTTTACTGAAAATGAGGGGCCAAATTTTGAAAAACAGCCCAAGAACATCATCCCTCCTCCACCAAATTTTACTGTAGACACTATGTTTTCTGGTGGGTAGCGTTCCATTGGCATTTACCAAACCCAGATTCCTCCATCAGACCGCCAGATAGTGAGACAAGATTTATCACTCCAGACAAAATGCTGTTCTAGTGTCCAGTGGCGGCGTGCTTTACTCCACTGCAGCCGACGCCTGGCATTGTGCATATGATCTTGGGCTCATGTAATTACTCATTACAGGAAGCTCCGGACACACAGTTCTGATGCTGATGTCACTTCTGGAGGCAGTGCGATCTCTGTATTGTGATACAACAGAGGATAGTCGGTTTTTGCGCATCATGCACTTCAGCAATCGGCAGAACCGTGGTTTACGTGGCTTGCATGGTTTACGACTTCATGACTGAGCTGTTGTTACTTAAAACAACTCCCCCTTCACAATAATAACACAGCTGACCGAAGCAGATCTAGCAGGT
Source organism: Rhinoderma darwinii (assembly GCF_050947455.1). Lineage (NCBI taxonomy): Eukaryota > Metazoa > Chordata > Amphibia > Anura > Rhinodermatidae > Rhinoderma > Rhinoderma darwinii. Next base: position 23,683,268 of record NC_134693.1, on the reverse strand, counting down.
CAGAAATTTCAGAAACTGATGCAATGGTGGCATTCTATGAAGTCTCTGAGATCTGCAGTATGACCCATACTATCAATGTTTCTCTATGGAGATTGCATGACTATGTGCTTGATTTTATGCACCTGTTTGCTAAGGGTGTGGCTGAAACATCTAAACTCAATAATTAGGACCTAATACTGATAACTGTTTCTATATATGTCATCCACGGTGAAGTTCTTAACCAGCAAGGACCTCTGTGTTATTTGTAGTTTTCCTATGACTATAGAAATCATGTACACAAGATCCGTGATCTATAGGAATTCCACTATGATTTCAAATCTACTGACCAACATGGTATCTATGAAAGGTTATCCTGATAACTGGGGGGCAGGTTGGCTCAGTGGGTATGAGTCTGACAAAATCAACATGGAGCTCAATGTCGACCTTTGTTCCCAGGGATTACATGGGATTTCTTCCACATCTAGAAAGAATAGACTTGTCGTTTGGTGTCGTATAATTCTAGACAGTATGTATTTGTGGGAGATATAAGGCAATTAGATTGTGAGTCAGGGATTAACGTAAACACGTACATTCCGTATACAACACTTCAGAATATGTTGGTACTATGTAATAATAAGAAATGAATGGTTAAAGGGTAACTAAACGTTTGACATGTCAGAAATTTGGATTGGTGGGGGTCCAAGCACTGAGACCCCCACCATTCACTAAAACGAAGCGTCAGAAGCGCTCGTGTCGGACCTCAGCCTCTTAGTTTCTGTTCTGCCGCTTCTTTTTAGCTATTGGTGGGGGTCCAAGTGCTCAGACACCCACCAATCAAAACTTCTGACATGTCATTACACTTTAAAGAGAACCAATCAGCTTCCTGACATGTATGTTTTAATAAATACTCGCATTTATCCTAAAATAAAAAAAAATGTTGTAGCATATTCACTGCATTGTGCCGTTCCTCTGTTATTCCTTCTGGAAATGTATGAATAAGTTGACAACTGGGAGCTACCAATACCCTTGGCATTGGGGGTACAGACACTATCAAATCAATTTTGACAGTGTCTACTGTGTAGGAACACAGTCTATTGATAAGTGGAACGGTGACACCAAGTTGTCAATTTCTTCATACATTTCCAGGAGGAATAAGAGAGGAATGGCAGAATGCAGAGTTCTCATAAACGATGCTCCAGAATTCTTATTTCATCTGAAATACAAGTATTTGCAAAAACAGACATGTCAGTATGGCTAATGGGTCCCATCCAAAATAAATCATATAAATAAATAATGAATGGGGTTCCATTGAAAGAGCATTGCCATACAATTTAACTATATAAATGCCTGAACCCTTAATTAAGAATAATTAACCTAATTTAGTCACAACTAATCAGTCGAGGACAGTATTACACCCGATCAGTTAATATTCGTCTTAATTCTCAAGAAAAAACAGAATGCCAAGGTTACCTGTCCGTAAATTCATTTGAAATAGACTTCTGCATAAAGTAATCTGTTTAATCTATCTTTTACTTATTCCTGCCGTGTCTCATTTCCGCCCCAGCAGCAGGTGGACACTATAAGCTTAGCAATACACGGGACATCATCCCAGATCCAATGCTTGCTGTGCAGAAAAGCTTTAGTGTGATGAAATGGTTAAATGGATTTTTTTTCTACTGCCAGTGCCAAAAGCCTAATGAACGCCTTTAGTTTATGGATATGTTATATCATGTGCTTGTGCAGCTGTTCCCATTTCATCATCCTTTATATACTGGCAGCCAAAGAGGTGAGTGTCCCAGAGGAAAGCAGTGTATATACTACTAACATAAATAAGGACTGCCAGGGTTTTAACTAGACAATGCAGATCTGAAGAACCAGGCTGGACAGGGAGCATGCATGGTGGAGGCAAGCTAGATCCTAAAGGTCGTGGAGCGTTGAGTCCCGCTTTTGTCTCGGACGCAATGATAGCCGGAGATTGGTCTGGCGACCACATGGGTAACGCCATGAAGAGGCCTTCACAAGGGAATGTCACACTGGTCCTACTCCCGGGATTATGGTGTGGAGTGTTATAATGTATGGTAGTTTTTATTTCAGGTACACTAACAGCTCAGCGTTACATAGATTTGGCCATGGAACCAGTGGTGCGGCCATTTCTCCAAAGTGTCCCAGAAGCCGTTTTTCAACAGGACAATACCAGGCCGCATGTTGCTAGTGCTACTCTGAGCTCCGGACTTGTTTCCCATTTTACATTTATTTATTTATTTGGGCATGGTTGGAGTAGTGCTTTAAAGACCTTCAGCGCCATGCCTGGAAGTTTGGTAGGAAAAAAGCAGGCGACAGGTTCCTTATAAATTTGAGCCGTCAGACGGTCCATCCCTATAAGTATTTATATACAAAATGTATAAATAAAATAAAAACCCCACCCTTTCTCCTCCCAAGATCCAGGATCAAGGATGAAAGGGCTCTATAGAGATTAAACCCTTTGTCACTACTCAGAGATTTATGGTACTGGAAATCAGACACAACATTCGAATTAAAAGTCCATTAAATAAATTAGTAATTTTTATACATATAACAAATCATTTTATTCAAATTCTCCCTATAACTTGCCCATAGTTGACAAAATATTTAAGGGGTTGTCTCATGAAGACAATCCCTATTGATGCAAGCTGATTGACACAGCCCTGACTTGAGCTGTTATCGCAACATTTCTCCTACAGTGGCCACTACAGGTGAAATGTAGTATTACACGCTGTCCATTCTTTTGGGTCTACCAGAGCAAAAGCTGTTCTTTATCAGCGGCTCTCCGACTCATAGAGGAGGAAGGGAGGGGGGACTCTACGACGTCCATACCATAATAGAGAATATGAAACAGAGTGTCTTAGTGAGAGTCACAAGGAATGCTGCGTTAGTTTAACTTATATGAAAGCCTATACAATGAACAGTTACTGCAGGAACCCTACTGTGCCCAATGCAGCTATGACAGCTCCCCAAGATTTACCTGTCAGTGGGTGAAAAGAATATACAAAAAATGTTGTTTCCCTACTGCACTGTGTGCTTAATATAAACCATAAATCTATTTCCAGCTGCATAATATTCATTGACAGGTGTCAGGAAATGTTACTTGCAGCCTTTTTTCTTGATTGGAATTTAAAATAAAATCCTGAAATGTAGACAGGTTTCCTTTCTTCATCTTCCAAATTCTCTGACCCATGATGAGATGCTACATGTCCCCCTTTAAAAAAAGAAATAAATCCCACTTTAATAAGAATACTTTTCTGTTTCGTTAAATTAAATCTCCAAAGCCCAGTAGCATTTTTAGTGCTTATATGTAAATGTCAGTGGGGATTTGAGATTAAAAGCTGTATTTTTCTACAAGTCAATGAAGATCTCCAAAGGATAAAGAACTTTTCAAATAGAAATTCCTCTAGCATTGCAAAGAGACAGTAACTCAGCGCTCTGTTCACTTGTAAGGAAATGTGTCTACCAGCCCGGCTATCACTTTATTGAAACGTTTTAATTAACCCTTCTGCCTCCAGAGATGTGAATAACCTTGCAAATAAAAGACCCTTTCTCGCTTCATTAAAATCTCCCCCAGGTTGACAGTTGCTTCGGAGCAGCAGTAGATCTTTGGTTTCTCATATTACCCGACGCTTCGGAAGCTGTGGGGGTGGCTTGGAGCTCATCTTTATTTTCACATCGTTTAAAGTTCCAGAGTAATTACAAGGATTTTATGCAGATGGATGACGCGACATTACTCCACATCTAGACTGGAAGGGCTTTCCGAGCTGCAGAGCTAAATGTTGGCTTCAAATATTTAAAGAGACATAAGACCTAGAAATGGATTTGCCAAAGAAAAACAGATAGAAAACATTTGCTTTTTTTGTCGGTCTGCAATAGGCCAAGAACAATCACCAGAGGCGAAACGTCAAGCCCTTGGGCCCCAACTATCATGCATCATTTATACTAGAGATCTCTTCACATGGGGATATGGACCATTTAGGCTCCAGGGCTCCCGCCTCCCGGTGCTACTACAACCCCAGCAACCCGTATAGTAACTCCCTTATCTTTCATCTCCTGCTTCTCACCATGAAGTGCATTAAGGGGTGTGGTTTAGGAAAAGGGGTGGGATTAGCATTGCTTGATCTCCAGAGCAGTGGGGTAGGTTTGAGCTGCAGCAACCTGCCTCCCAGCCAGAAAAAAGGCAGCCGAAACCCTGAATCTCTCACTTTTGGAGACAAAATGAATATGCCTGCAGGGAAATATAGGACTTTTTTAAACATTCAAATTAATATTTGAAACAGACCATGATCTAGGGAAGGTTGTATTATTTTTATTTTAACTGTAGTATTTTTTTTTAACAGGAAAATGTATAATAAAACAAAGGTTTATAGTTTGGTTCCACATAAAATCGAACTCACATAATTGGCATGTTTAGTTCTTATGTTTGCTTATATCTATATAATATCTGCATGGAGGGAGGAGAGGTTCTTATGTTAATGATTTTTGTATTGATAAGAAGCTCTATGAATGAGAAAGATCAGCACTGTCTCAAATACCTTATACCATGGGAACTTCTAGTTATGCAGTTTTCTAATATAATCTTTAAGTCGCTACAAACTGAAGCACTACCTTTAAGGCTAGGAAAACCTTGATGCCATTTTTCTATATATATAAAAAAATATAATGTATGTGTTTTGGCATCCTAAATATTTTTCTAATATTGTTCTTTTTAAAAAAAATGTCGGTTGTAGTGCTGCTGCATCAATGTTTCCACTATACATAGAAGCTGCATAACGCCGCTGTAAGCCAAATTGGTCGGTCAGCTGGACCGATGGCTCACCTGACAGAGGCTCCTGTTTGCCTTTGAAACACAATCTAACCCTCAGGGCAGATACAGACGGACGTTGCGTTTTTGCGCGCGCAAACAACGCTGCGTCTTGCGCGCGCAAAAAAACATTTGACAGCTGCGTGTGTCATCCGTGTATGATGCACGGCTGCGTGATTTTCGCGCAGCCGCCATCATAGAGATGAGGCTAGTCGACGCCCGTCACTGTCCAAGGTGCTGAAAGAGCTAACTGATCGGCAGTAACTCTTTCAGCACCCTCGACAGTGAATGCCGAACACAATATACAGCAACCTGTTAAAAAAAAAGAAAAAGTTCGTACTTACCGAGATCTGCCCTCCCGGCCGTTGCCTTGGTGACGCGTCCTTGGTGACGCGCCTCTCTTGACATCGGGCCCCACCTCCCTGGATGACGCGGCAGTCCATGTGACCGCTGCAGCCTGTGCTTGGCCTGTGATTGGCTGCAGCTGTCACTTGGACTGAATTGTCAGACTGGAGGAAGAAGCCGGGAGTTATCGGTAAGTCAGAACTTCGTTTTTTTTTTACAGGTTCATGTTTTTTGGGATCGGTAGTCACTGTCCATGGTGCTGAAACAGTTTAACTCTTTCAGCACCCTGGACAGTGACTATGTCCTGACGTCGCGTACCGGAAATTTTTTTGCCGGATTCGGCCAAAACGAGTTCGGCCGAACCCGGTGAAGTTCGGTTCGCTTGTCCGGGTTCGCTCATCTCAAAGACACTCCATTTGGATGTTCGGAAACAGAAAAGCACGTGGTGCTTTTCTGTTTACATTCATCCTTTTGACAGCTGGTGCGCTGTTTCAGTCGGTTCGCATGGAAGTGCTTCCGTGCAACCTGCGTGGTTTTCACGCACCCATTGACTTCAATGGGTGCGTGATGCGCGAAATACGCAGAGTTATTGAACCTGTTGCGTTTTGTACGCAGCGAACAAACGCTGCGCAAAAAGCACGGACTGCCTGTACTGCCCCATAGACTTGTATTGGTCGATGCGTGGCGCGTGAAAACCACGCGGCCCGCACGGACCGAATACACGCTCGTGTGAATCCCCCCTAATACTGATCAAATCTAGGTTGATCAACTTAAATTTGATCGGTTTTCGTAGCCTTTCAATGGTCTTTGAGTTAAAAGGGTCCCCCTAAAATGAGTCAATCACAGGATGTCCTGCTGCTGGAACCCCCAGCTATTAGTTGTAATCTGTGGGGAATCAGAGCAGCAAGAGTTCTATTACCCTGCAGCGCCACCACAGGGGAAATGAATCATTACATGGTGCCCATTGAAATCAGTGTGCTGTCCACGGACAGGCCAGGTCCTTCGGAGAGAGAGATTCTCTTTGTAGTCCCTCTGACAAATTAATCGAAGTCCAAAATGAGGAACACCCCTTTAGTAACTCAAAATACTCTAATACGGTAAATGAAAACGTGTTTTCTAAATCCCACAACCCTTTAAATGCTATATTGATGAAAGCAGATGGCTGAGTAAGAGATAATTGGTCATTAGAACCTTATATATGTTATATCATAACAGTTTAATTTAAGAATATAAAGGGATTTTTTCTCTTTCATATGACTATTTCATTGGCATAAACATAGCTAACTGTTACTTTACTAATGAATTCATTAATTTGTTCTGTGCTAACATCAGGCATAATTAGTTATTTTCAGACAACAGAGATATATTAAATATATGAAAAAATTGTCATCAGTACTGTCTAATTAAATAAATACATGGCTGAGAATGTCAGAAGAAAGCCAGGGACTTGCGCTATATATTTTGTTAAAATCGCATGATGGTGTATGCAATCCAATTATTACATTCCAATGGGGCTAACAGTTTATAGGTGTTGCATGATACCAGATTACAAAATCCATAATTTATATAAGGGACAATTATTTGATCCAGTTTGGCGCTTTTGCAGAGTTGGCATGTATTGTTATAAAACCACTTAAAAGGAGTTATCCACTTATATATGAACAGTTTGGCTGGGTTCACACAACCTATTTTTAGACGTAAACGAGGCGTATTATGTCTCGATTTACGCCTGAAAATACGGCTCCAATACGTCGGCAAACATCTGCCCATTCATTTGAATGGGTTTGCCGACGTACTGTGCAGACGACCAGTGCAGACGACGCGTAAAATGACTGCCTCGTCAAAGAAGTGCAGGACACTTCTTTGAAACGTAATTTGAGCCGTTCTTCATTGAACTCAATGAAGAACAGCTCAAATGATCGGCCGTCAAAGACGCCTCGCATAATGCGAGGAGGAGCTTTTACGTCTGAAACGACGCAGCTGTTTTCTCCTGAAAACAGTCTGTCTTTTCAGACGTAAAAGCCACTTCTCCTGTGCACATACCCTTTTTCTTTTTATAGGAACACCCTGGACAAGAGAAGTCTTGAGGGGACGGTGGATGACACAAGGATTTAAAGAACACCAAAGAGAGAATCCCTGACAGTGTAAAGTTTTGTCTGGACCGTTCCTTTTAAAGTTCACTACTCCTTTCAAATCCCACCCTGCCATTAGCATGTACATAGTCGGGAGAATTTATTGTCTTTTCTACACCAGATGCAAATTGCGGTAAAAATTTTAACTTTTGTGCCAATTGCACCGCTCACAGCACTTTACTAAAAAAAAGTTGGCAGAAAGGGTCTGGAAGGGGGCAGGGATACCAAAGGCTTGACAAATAATTGAAACTATAATTATGGCACAAATCTACGCTCGTGGCTGGTATAGAGTCTTTCATTTTCTGGAACACGGATGCCCAGAGTTGCGCCTAATGCTCCAAATTCCTTTATATTAGGAATGGCGTCTGAAATGCCAGTCTTAATAAATTCCCCCTTTGTTCTTAGGCCACATAAAGTGGCACTGACCCGGTTGCGATGCAGCCAACAACTGCGCTGGCACCATGCTCGGCACGGCTGTCAAATAGCCTGTTAATGGCCACGCGTTTTAGCGGGTAAAACGGCCCTTTACCTGCAAAATTATGTGGCCATAAAGGGTGTATTGATTAATGGCCACACAATTTTGCAGGTAAAGGCCCGTTTTACCCACAACAACTCGCGACCATTAACAGGCTATTTGACAGCCGTGCTGAACATGGTGCCAGTGCGGTTGTTGGCTGCATCGCTGCACTTCGGTTGCCTCTTTGATGTCAGTTCTGCATCAAGTATTTCCTCCTTTCACAAATATGCAAGAAATGAGCAAAATCGGCAAAGTAAAAACATAACTGCAACTTGTTCCGTCTGCTGCGTCGTGCCGTTCTAGAAGTAACTCTCCTTGGATGTTTTCCAGAGCAATAAGTAAAGGCAGTTTTGGAAATGAAATTGCATTTTTTTGTATTGAACCCAAATGTCCTATCTCTAATGTACAAGCTGTAAAATAGCCTTTGAAGAATAGTGTTTGATTCCTGTTTACCAAATAGAACATGATTCATAACTTTTCACAAACACTGCAATGTTTCATTACAAGCACATTTCCAAGTCAGAGGCTAAAATGTCCCTATGGTTGGAGGAAAGGGACTAAGCGGAGCCACTATGTTAACTTTATGTTCCTTTCTGGCTTCTCCTGGAAACATTGCGACTGAAAACACACACATGCACAAGCACACGCACACACACGCGCACGTGCACACGTGCACACGCACACACACACCACGTATGATTACCGAATTTATACTGTACCCCAGGAGCCCCAAGGCACAGAATATCTGGTGTATAAAGGACTATTATTTTGTAAGAAAATAACGCTTTTATAATAAAAAGTTAAACAGTTTTTCAAAATACTTTATGTATCCATTTCTTATGATTTCGAAGATCTCTGCTTTCTGTCATTTAATAGGAACCTTCATTGCTTACTTATTAGCCGTGGTAATGTGATGATCACACAGGTGCCAGGCTTGTTACACAGCTCTGATAACTGTCCTGTAACTGTAATGAGCACTGAACCTGTGCGATCATCAGATGACCAGAAACAGATTTTGTAAGTCTTACAACAAAAAAAGATGTCCTAGGCTTCTGTGGCTGCTATATTTAGATTTATTCTCCAACCCTGAAATCAGATTTTGAAATCTAGGGCTGGCCCCCTCTTTTGTCGGGCACCTAGACAGTAGATCATTAGGTGAGTATCATCTCACACCTTTGTCTCTCCCTCAGTGTCCTCCTCAATCTGCCATTAACATGTTAATACATCTCATGTGATACACTCGCTAACATACATTCCGGTCCCCCGTGGCGCTGATTCTGAGATTTTCATCGATTTGTACAGCGCTTCCGGGGGGCCTGGAAGTCTAGCGGCACAGTCTTCCTTCATGACGACATGACTCTCCATAATATAACCACCAGCCCCTGCTGTACTCTATGTATACAATACTTTTATACTTATTCATCTGAAAATCTTACCTCTAGTCGGCACCCTTCTCCCAGATCCGCTTCCTGGCATGTGCCTACTGTCAGCCCAGAACTGGAATCAGGCGAACAATCTACTCATCTCTAGGGATTTGGGCACAAGTCACTACATAAAAAGGGGAGTATATACACTGATACTTTGTTCTACTGTATAAGAAGGCTGGAAATCGGCCACACATAGGAATATATCTGAGGCCCTGTTCACACGGCGGAAACCGCCGCGGACTTCGCCGCAAAAATTCCGCCTCCTATTCATTTCAATGGTAGTTGGACGCTTCTTTCTACCACTAGATGATTTATTCAGTTAGAGGGTAAAAGAATCGACCTGCACGGCGGCAAGAATAATTCCGCGACGGATTTATCGGCAAGATCCACCAAGCAAAATCCGCCATGTGAACTGACCCTCACCCTTTCAATCACATTTTCATCTGGAATATTCTGCATACTGTTCTGTGTTTGGATAATTTCATGGATGTTATACACATATTTCTGAATGTTATTATTAGTTTTTATTTAAACAACCTTGTATTTTAGTTTTTGTGCTCAGGCAGAATGAGACATTGTCTATTTACTTTAGGATTGCTTACTCGTCACAGGTTATTAAATATTCCATCACCGCAGAGCCAGCGAAATACAAAACTTATTCAAGACTGATGGAAAATTCTGTTGTTTTTTTTTATCTGCATTGTACTTCACCTTCACAGAGGTTTCTAATGTAAAACCTGTGTCTGTCTGTCTATCTATCTATCTATCTATCTATCTATCTATCTATCTATCTATCTATCTATCTATCTATCTATCTATCTATCTATCTATCTATCTATCTATCTATCCAATATCTATCTATCTATCTATCTATCTATCTATCTATCTATCTATCTATCTATCTATCTATCTATCTATCTATCTATCTATCTATCTATCTATCTATCTATCTATCTATCTATCTATCTATCCACCTATCTATCCAATATCTATCTATCTATCTATCTATCTATCTATCTATCTATCTATCTATCTATCTATCTATCTATCTATCTATCTATCTATCTATCTATCTATCATCTATCATCTATCTCTCTCTCATTGTATGTTAGTTTAGTCTAGGGTCTCTTTATCATTGATGATATGATATGCCATCACATCATGTATATAGGACTACTATCCTATAATGTAGCAGATGGTTTTTGGACTCCCTGTGGCACAAGGGCCCAGATGCAACTGAGTTCCCTGCACCGCCTATAGCTATAGAACTGTTTATACAGATATCAGGCGCATCTTCAAAATCCCCAATAACTATAAGTCCCAGGTCTTCTTCTGTTGTTTTGTAATGTAAAATGCAATTTAGTTTGTCCCTTTCAAAAGTGACAACCACTAACTACAACTATTACATCTTTTACCGGCCTGGTCACTCAGCTTTCCTGAACTCCTAAATTGCAAACCTGCCTAAGGGCGGGTTCACACATGGCGGAATTCCACTTAAATTCCGCTGCGGACACTCCGCAGCGTTAATCCGCAGCGGAGCCGTTTCTCCATTGACTTTCACTTTAAATTAGCAGTGTTCGTTTACACGATGCGTACAATTCCGCTGCGGAGCATAGGCTGCGGAGCGGAATTTGGTGTCCGCAGCATGCTCTGTCTGTTGCGGAGCAGTGGCGGACTCATGGCGGAATTTCTCCATTGACTTCAATGGAGATTCAAAGTTCCGCAATGAAGTCCGCAGCTGTCATGCACATGTCATGTGTGCTGCGGATACGTCTTGCTTTTTTAACTTGACATTTCTTCATTCTGGCTGGACCTATGTATTTCTAGGTCTACAGCCAGACTGAGGAAGTCAATGGGGCTCCCGTAATGACGGGAGCGTTGCTAGGAGACGTCTGTAAATAGTCACTGTCCAGGGTGCTGAAAGAGTTAAGCGATCGGCAGTAACTGTTTCTGCACCCGGGACAGTGACTACCGATCCCAATATACATGTATCTGTAAAAAAACATATAAGTTCATACTTACCGAGAACTCCCTGTTTCTGTCTCCAGTCCGGCCTCCCAGGATGACGTTTCAGTGTAAGTGACGGCTGCAGCCAATCACAGGCAAAGCACAGGCTGCAGCGGTCACATGGACTGGCGCGTCATCCAGGGAGGTCGGGCTGGATTCCGAAAGAGGGACGCGTCACCAAGACAACGGCCGGTAAGTATGAAAATCGTTTCCTTTCACTAGGGAAAGTGCTGTCCCTTCTCTCTATCCTGCACTGATAGGGAGAAGGGAAGCACTTTTCCCGCAGTCTGCAGCAGCTAGTCCGCATCAATGTACTGCACATTTTGTGCAGATCCGCTGCAGAATCTGCAACGCAGATTCTGTGCGGCATCGATGCGGACAGTTGCGGAGGAATTCCGCCATGTGTGGTCATGCCCTAATTATATAGACAGATCTACTATTCAGGATTCTAGTAAAGCTGAGTGACAACCCCTGTGAGAGCTGTACCGGCGGCAATATCACTCTAGGGCTTTAATGCGGAGATATCATGTGGAGATTTATAAATGGTTAGTGTAAATTATATTTTTGCTTTTTAGTAATAAGACATTTATACCTTCATTGTTTTGCAAAATAAGCTTGATTTAAGTGAGGGTTAACTTGTCATATTCAGTTCCCACTAACTCTAAAGGAGAGGGTGCAGGCGATTTGTTTAATAATGGATTCAAAGAAATTCATAATTTATGGCGTATTTTAATAAAAGGGGACATATTAATATTAATGTTCCAATCTGCAGCTCTGAATTGATGAGGTCTGTCTCTTTCTTCTAGTGAACCTGGCGACTGAAGCTGAGCAGAGGGTCGTGTTTATCACTGCGCGAGTACACCCGGGGGAAACGCCATCTTCCTTTGTATGTCAGGGTGAGTGACTGTCATTTTCCTACTTCCTTTAGGTAATGAAGACAGGAGGCTTTCAGGGTAAGAGACTTAAGACTTTTCATTGCAGATGTGAACAACTTCAGGATGGGAGGTCACTGGCAGGGTCTGGTCTTCTCCACCACAATGGCCACCCCAAGATAATAAACGTTAAAAACTTCCAACTCCCTGTCTCCAACTCCTATAGTTACAGTGTCTTGGGTTTCCATATAAATTATAACAAATGCAGAACTTAAAGGGAATGTTTCCTTTTTTACACCAGGTTAGTATTTAGGTTTAAAATTCAGTACATAATTATTTCTTATTAGATCTTTATAGTGGTCTGAGCTTCAATCTCTTGGTAAAGAGCTAAAAATCCACCAAATAGACAATAAATAATTCTTGTTGCCTACAGCCGTCACTAGGGGGCGCTCAGGAGCTTAATGCATACAGTCTTATTATTCAGTTCAATGTATAACAGCATGCATTAAGCTCCTAAGCTCCCTCTAGTGGCAGCTGCAGGTTAACTTTTAAATCTATATCTATGTAGGGAATTTGGAGCTCTGTATCAGAAAAAATAAAAAAACTATGACCTCTATAAAATCAATGGTGATGGAAACGGAAACCTCTGGTTTCCGTCTGTGTCAGTTTGTGTCTGTCAGGTTCCCGTTCTGATGGAAAGCTCCGACGGAACGTCAGAACGGGACCCCAACACAAATGTGAACATAGCCTTAGTGGGTTTGTGCACATCAGTGTTCTGTACTTTTATCCCTGTCCATGGTGCTGAAACAGATTCTGTGACTTTCTATAATTACCAGGGATTACAATGTGGCCAAATCTTCTCTGTAAGTTCCATGAAAGGGGTTTCCCCATTCTGGCTCATAAAGTGAACCTCTCATTGGCTATGGCATAACCAAAGTCTTTCACATAAGCACCAATACAGGTTATTATTATTTTTCTAGTATCTTTGCATTATTACGAGCCTATGTGCACCAACTTTTTTCGGAGTATATATGGGGAACGGTAAGATGCTGTAGTAGTTTTCTTAAAGGGGTTGTCAGGTTTCAGCAAATGTTATATTTTGCATAATTAAAAATTATAAAATTTTTCAATATACTTTCTGTATCAATTCCTCACAGTTTTCAAGGTCTCTGCTTGCTGTTATTCACAAGGAACATTCATTGTTTACTTCCAGTGGATAAAATTCTGTCCATGGTCATGTGATGGACACAGAGGTGCACGGCTCGTTACAGTATGTGTATCAGAGATGTGTCTTCTGACGATTCCAGCACCTGTGCAATCACTGATGTATTTTTTTAAGCAGCTCCATGGTAGGCTTTAATTCAAGGGGGTTTTTCCACAGCGTACACCCTTAATGATTGGTAAGTGGAAACCCCAACTCTATCAAGAGACCTGATAAAAACTGGCCCCAGCTGTATCAGCATCAATGGAGAGGTGGTCACCGTTGTGCAGCTTTCTCTATTAAACTAACTCCCATAGACTCCCAAAGACTACAATGGAGCCATGTGTGGCCACATCTCTCTTGAAGATCATTTTGCAAAGACATTGCATTATTGTACTAACAGCCTGTATTTTAATCCAGAGCTGCATTCAAAATTCTGCAAGATTCAGAGCTGTAATCTCCCAGCATTCCTTGCTGAATGTTTGCACATAGCTTGCTCTAGTGATTTACGTGACACCACTCACTATACAGTAATTTCATGTAGGAAAAACTAACTGTCCCACTGCACTATAGAAGCTCAGCTAAACTGGTCTGGGTGTGTAAATGGACTGTTTCTGATGGCAACCAGCAGAGTTATGAATGCAGCTCTGGACTATCATACAGGCTGTAACTCAGAATTAGTACAAGATAAGTAGTGAAATTATTGAATAATAAAGTTACTCAACTTTTTATGTAGATTATATTTATGTATAAACGGTGAAATGGGGTTTAAAGGTCAATATATACTCTATGTTTAAGCCTAAGCAGTCTCAACAAAGTACGCCAATGTAAGCATGCACTGCAAAAATGAATAGTATTTATAGCAGTATTATTCGATGTAACCATTACATAACATGATCTCACTGTTATGCATATGGATATCACTGAAAATAGATGTTTTCGTAGGAGTTGATATATAGAATTAACATTAGCACAGTAGATTACATAAGCAAAAGAATATTGACTCAACTGAGAATTGCACTTTTTTATTTAACACAGAACCAAACAGATAAGCGTTGTCTTATTGATATCCCGCTGAAGATTCCCAGGGCGATATCAATCAATAGACAAGAAAATCTGCAGAATATTAGGCCCCATTCAGGGACTAACATAAGGGCCCTTTAAAGTTTTAACAGTAGCAAAGTGGAAACTCTGTGTCATGTAATGCCTGTTCTCTGAAAGGCTTTGTCGTCTGAAATGAATATAATATGTCATCTATAGTCTCCCAGATGGATTTCAGTTCCTTGTGACCAGCAGTATCAATGATTTGTGTTCTTCCAAGATTTCACGCACGGGAAAAAACATATAAAAAAAAGTTGAATATCAGTAGAAGTACAAAGTGCCCGTTGTAACAATCCATAGGTGTCAATGCTGAATCCCCTCACTAGTGAGGGATAGACACTGCTAATTCAACCTGCAACTTAATGATACACACACACACACTTCTATTTCTATTGTGAATTTTACATTTATTATTTTTCATCCATTTACCAAATGTTCCCAAAAATAGGAATTGCGTCACCTGTTTCCTGGAAATGCAATGGTTATTTAAAGAGATTCTCCATGATTAGAAATTTTTATTTTTTTTCAGAAACAGTGCCACTCTTGTCTAAGGGTTGTGTTGGGTATTGCAGCTCAGCCTCATTCATTTACTGGAATGGGGAGGAGCTGCAATGCCATACACAGACATTGAGCGAGAGTGGCGCTGTTTCTGTAAAAAGGAAAAAAAAAGCTTTTTCTAATCCCAGACAACCCTTTTAAAATTTAAGACATGTTGGGGCGAAAAGCTATAACATATAAGAATCTACAACTGTAATATATCTTAATTACCAATTTTGCTTACATAGTCCTATTTTACTCCTGGGTGTTCGGTATTTGCTAGTTATGTGCAGAATTCTGTGGTTAACTAGTGGATCCTGACTACAAGCAGTCTCCTCTTTAGTCTGGTTCTATCAATTGAAACTCTCCTTAGGCTCCGCAGCACCCAGACTGTTGTTTCTAATGATTGATCCTACAACTGTATCCACTTTCTGTTATCACTGAGTATTATTCTTGTGTTCTTTACAATGTTGCAATTTTCTTATGTTTTATGTTAGTGAACAATAATTTTCAGCAGCTCAAAGCTATGCATTTACCAGGACAAGCCACATTTCTTTTTAAGAGCATTCCCTATACCTTGTGCTTATTTGATATTTTTTTCCATTATTTACTTGCCATGGCATAGATTCTCAATGATGTAATCTCCTGACATGTCCTAGACCCCACTGATGTCATCTCCTTACAGGTCATAGTGTCACAAACCTGTCAGGAGATATTGTTTTTTTTTTTGCCAGTTTAGGGTTAGCAATGGCAGTGCCAATGTGCAGATTTAAACAGGCCCCCGGTCTTCACCAGGGACCACTGCAAGGAGGATTTGACTTAGATGCCGAGACCTGCAGGTCACGGCCCCCTAACTGCCACCTTAAAGTGGCTAGTTGAAGACAGGCAGGTGAGGCTATGAGGCTATGAGGATACAGTGCGAAATAGAGATCCAAGAGAATAGTCAAACAAAGCCGAGGTCAGGGTCACAGACAATGGTTCAGAAATTCCGCTAGCCAAGCTCAGGTACTGTACATGAAAAGACAATCACAGTAAGGCCTGGTTTACACGAGCGTGTGCGTTTTGCGCACGCAAAAAACGCGGCGTTTTGCGTGCGCAATAGGCACTTAACAGCTCCGTGTGTCAGCAGCATATGATGCGTGGCTGCGTGATTTTTGCGCAGCCGCCATCATTATGACACTCCGTTTGGATGTTTGTAAACAGAAAAGCACGTGGTGCTTTTCTACTTTACGTTCAGAGTTTGACAGCTGTTACGCGAATCACGCTGTTCGCGCGGAAGTGCTTCCGTGTGACCTACGTGATTTTCACGCATCCATTGACTTCAATGGGTGCGTGATGCGCGAACAGCGCACAAATATAGGACATGTCGTGAGTTTTTTTCAGCGGACTCACGCTGAGCAAAACTCACGGACTGTCTGCATGCCCCCATAGACTTACATAGGTCCGTACGACACGCGTTAAAAGCACGCGCGTCGCACGGACGTATATCACGCTCGTGTAAACGAGGCCTAAGAGTGCTGGAGTCTGGATAGGGCCTTATACTCTAGCACCTGTTGGTGTTCAGCAAGAGACTTATCTGGCAGTCCAATTTAATCATGTGACACCAGAAGGAGGTTTTATAATTTGAAGGTAGTTTCTCATGCTGACCACTAGAGGGAGCTCTGGCATGTAGTACCATACATTGACCAATAGAGGAAGTTGCAGCATGTAGTACCGCATGCCAACCAATGGAGGGAGCTCTGGTTCTAGAAATGGCTAAAAAAAGATGCTCGGAGAGAAGATGAGCACCATTTTTTTACACATAGACCCACTGATGTCATTTCCTGACATGTCATAGACCCCATTGATGTAGCCTACTGACACATCATAGATTCTACTGATGTCATCTTCTGACACATCATAGGTTCCACTGATGTCATCTTCTGATACATCATAGATTCCACTGATGTCATCTTCTGGCACATCATAGGACCCACTGATGTCATCTCCTGACTTAATATAGATCCCACTGTTGTTGTCCCCGGACACAGTCTAGATCCCCACTGATGTCATCTTCTGGCTTGCCACAGACCCCTTCAAATGTAATTTTCTGCTATGTCATAGACCCCATTGATATCATCTCATTACGCAACCCAGACCGCACTGATGTAGTCTCCCCACACATTCCAGATGCCCACTGGTGTCATCTGCTGTGTTACAAACCCCCACCCACACTAAATTAATTTCCTGCCATGACACAGACAAACTCCACTGATGTCATGTTTTGACATGTCACAGCCCCCCCACGCACTGATGTTATCTTCTCATGTAATCTCCTGCCATGACACAGACAAACTCCCCTGATGTCATCTCCTGACATGTCATAGACCACCCCACTGATGTAATCTCCTGACATGTCACAGACCCCATTGATGTTATCTCCTGACATGTCACAGACCACCCTACTAATGTTATACGGTGGTGCGACCGTGGACGCTACAATATCTCCCTCTTATACCCCCTCTTCTTGGGGCCAGAGCGAGAGAGGAACTTCTTAGTGAGGGTAGGAGCACTGAGGTTCTCTTCTGGCTCCCAGGACCTCTCCTCTGGACCAAACCCCTTCCAATCCACCTAGTAAAATGTTCATCCTCCTACTTTTTTGAAGTTCAGGATCTCCTTAACCTTGAACACATCGGAAAAACCGCTGGGAGCAACTGCAGGGCTAGGTGTTTTTGTTTAGCGGTTCAGAACCACAGGGAAACATAAAAGGAGTTGGGGATCTTGAGGGTAGAAGGCAGCCGAAGCTTGTAAGAGACAGGGTTAATTTGCTGTAGGATCTCAAAAGGTCCAAGGAACCTGGGAGCAAACTCGTACAAAGGCACCTTTAGACGGATATACCTTGAAGACAGCCAGACTTTGGTACCCGGAAGATACTGAGGCAGCACTTTTCTTCTTGTTTCCGCCTTTCGCTTCATGCGATCAACTGCCCGCAGAATAGAGGACCAGGTTTGCTGTCAGATCTGTAGAAAGTCCCCGAATGCAGAGTCATCTGCGGGCACCTGGAACTTAGCTGAAACAGGAAGAGGAATTTGTGGATGTTGGCCACAGACAATGAAGAACGGGGTAAAAGCAGTGGACTCACTTGTGTGGTTGTTGTATGAGAACTCAGCCCAAGGAAGAAGCTGTACCCAGTCATCATGCTGCATGGAGATGAAATGTCGTAGATAATTCTCCATGATTTGTTTAATCCTCTCGACTTGGCCATTGGACTGGGGATGGTAGGCTGAGGAAAAGTCCAACTTCACATCTAGGAGTTTACAGAGGGCTCTCCAGAATTTCGAGGTAAACTGAACCACCCGATCAGACATGATATGAAGAGGCAGGCCATGTAAACGGAAGATATGCTGTAGGAAGAGCTTTGCCAGTTGAGGAGTAGAAGGTAGGCCGGTCAGCATGATAAAATGTGCCATCTTAGAGAACCGGTCCACCACCACCCAGACCATATTGCATTCTGCTGAGGAAGGAAGTTCTGTGACAGTCCATTGCTATATACTGCCAGGGAGCGTTGGGCACAGGCAGAGGCTGTAGCAGGCTGGCAGGCTTGGAGTGAGCAACTTTGTTGGAAGCACACACTGTGCAGGAAGCGACAAAGTCCACAACATCTTTGGGCAGCATGGGCCACCAGAAATGACGAGCAATCAGATCTCGCATTTTACGAACCCCCGCGTGCCCAGCTAATTTGGAGATGTGACCCCAGTGAAGGATTCTCCTCCTGTCTGCCAACCGCACAAACGTCCTCCCCGGAGTAATATATCTAACTTGCAGAGGGTTAGCAGAAATAATGCAGGACAGGTCTATGATACATTGAGGGGACTCCACAGTGTCCTCTGTTTCAAATGACCTAGACAGGGCATTGGCCCTCACATTTTTGTCAGCGGGACTGTAGTGGAGCACAATTTGGAACCTGGTGAAGAACAGCGACCGCCTGGCTTGACGGGGGTTCAGCCATTGAGCCGACTGGAGATATGTAAGGTTCTTGTGGTCGGTGTATATCAGGATGTGGTGGGCGTCGCCCTCTAGCAGATGTCTCCACTCCTCCAGAGCCAATTTAATGGCCAGTAACTCCCGATCCCGAATAGAGTAGTTGCGCTCTGCAGAGGAAAAAAGTCTCGAGTAATAGCCACATATCACTGCCTTTTCTTTGAGGCCTCTCTGGAACAGAAGTGCACCTGCACCAACAGAAGAACCGTCCACCTACAAGAACTGCCGAGAGATGTCAGGATGATGGAGGGTTGAGGCTGAAGTAAAGGCATTCTCGAGGCTATTAAATGCAGATTCTGCCTCTGGAGTCCACACCTTGGTGTTCACACCCTTCTTGATAAGGGTAGAGATGGGAGCCGTCAATGCTAAGAACTTTGGGATAAACTGCAGGTAGAAGTTAGCGAGTCCCAAAAAACGCTGTTCTACCACAGGCCCTGAGGACGTGGCCATTCCAGGACAGATTTTACTTTCTCAGGATCCGTCTTGAGACCTTGATCTGAGATGATGTAGCCCAGGAAGGGAAGAGTTTATTTCAAAGACGCACTTCTCCAGCTTGGCATACAGACGAGTCTCCCTTAAGCGCAGCAGAACTTGACGAACATGCCTCCGATGAGCCGTCGGATCTAGAGAGAAAATCTGAATATCATCAAGATAGACCACAGCACAGACATAGAGAAGATCTCGAAAGATCATTGACGAATTCATGGCAGACCACTGGAGCGTTACACAGACCGCAGGGCATCACCACCAGGTATACGTAGTGCCCTTCTCGGTTGTTGAACGCCGTCTTGCACTCGTTACCTTGACGGATTCGGATCAAATTGTAAGCCCCACTCAAGTCTAATTTCGAAAATATCTTGGCTCCTTGTACGCGGTCAAATAGTTTGGAAATTAGTGGCAACGGATATTTGTTCTTGACCGTGATTTGATTGAGACCACGGTAGTCAATGCAAGGCCGAAGAGATCCATCTTTATTTTGACAAAGAGGAACCCGGCCCTGGCCGAGGAGGAGGATTTTTGTATGAAACCCCTCTCCAAATTCCAATTGATGTAGGCCGACATAGACTGAGTCTCTGGCAAAGAGAGAGGGTATACCCGTCAACGGGGAGGGGACGCATTTTGCCACAGTTCAATGGGGCAGTCATAAGCCCGGTGTAGAGGAAGCTTCTCAGCCTCCGTCTTGCTGAAGACATTCACAAACTGATAGAAATGAGGGGATAATCCTGCCAATGGCTGAGGCAGAGGACAGGACAGGATGGATCTGTAACAGACAGCGGCTGCGACAATTTAAGCCCCATTGAAGAACCTCTCCGGAAATTCCAGTCCAGGACTGGGGCATGTAGTCAGAGCCAAGGCAGGCACAGTAAAAGTCTGTAGGAAACACTGGAAGTTACAGGTCTCTGTTCCCTGACGTTCCTAGATAGGATTTGCCCATGCTAGGACCTTGCCAGTAAGGAGTGAGACTATAAATGCGCCATCAGAAGAAAATGCTCGGGCATGTAGACTGAAGTGGATCTGGCACTGGTTCAGAAATCCCCTGTGTCTCCGTCGTAGCGAGGAGGTAGGGGCAGAGAGAATCGGGAGTCAGCACTGGTACTGACGGGAGATGTAGCAGGAGGAACAACCGGAGCAACAGGAACTGGTGCTGTGATGACTGCAGCTTGCGCATCCAGCCGTTGTGTAATGGCGTTTACCGGATGGAGGAGTTGGTCCTGTCGTAATTGGCAGACTAGCATATCCGCCTGCATGACTTGTGATATCGTCAAGGTCTTGGGTTGACCAGCGGGGTCCATGGCCTGAGCGTACTGTCACGATCTGTGGGTATGTGGACCCACTGTGCCGTACCGCCGTAGCGGGATAGCAGCTGGCCAAACAGTGTACCAAGTCAATGTATATATAGTCCAAGCACAAGGGTACCTGTAGTCATTCAGACAGCAGCAAAAGCTAGCTTCAGATGGGACCTTGGCAGCAGACACCAGGCGTGGTGTAACACAGCAGGCGTGACCATTTGCAAAACACGACTTCAACTTTCTAAGGCACAGGAACAAAGGTAGCATGGGATACAGGATACAGGTAGCAGGTACGGGAACACTGGGAACAGGATAACACTAAGAGACCATTTGCAAGACTAACACAGGTAAACACAACAACGCTCAGGCAAGAAGTAAAGGGGCAGGGCCCTTCAAATAGTCCAGGGAATCATGGGCTAATTGGTGATTATTTTCATATGGGACACAGCAGAATGGAGCGGAAGTGATCACAGGTCCACAGGACCTGGTCCATCACGGATCCATGGCTGCGGTGAGTAATCCCGACGGTCCGCGGCCATGGACGCTACAATGGACAGTATTAACATGAGACCTGAATAAGATACCAGTCTGTTTACTGATCTCTTGTAACGTCTAGAAAAAGTTTTTAGTGAGCTCTGCCTGCAGTGACAAAAAACCTTGGGATTTCCGGATAACTTTACTGTTAATTAGTTTCTTGCCCTATATAACAATGTAAGACTTAAGCTACACTATTATCTTGAGTATCTTGTTTGTTAAATGCAGCTCTCCAAAAACCAAAGGTTAAGGGCATTGGTTCCACTCAGCAACTTTTCTGCTTGATGATTGGAGCGTAATTAATTTCGAATGTCTGTATATTTTGGATTAAACATTTATGGGCATTTATATGCTAATTAAGTATTACAAACTGTAAACATGCAGAAATATTCATTTGTACATAACTTAGCATCAGATTTTTTTCCCAGAGATATCAGAGGCTTAGTGCAGACTAGTCTCAAGTGGCCCCGAAACTAATTATTTTTTGTTTTCTTCATATCATTTTTTTATCCTTCACCAAGACAAGAGGGAAGTCAGAAATGGTTTTAACTCCGCCAGTGAATTGAATGTGACAATGGATTCTTCATTATGATATGCATTTTAACTCTTTGTGTTTTTTTGTTTTTTTTACATTTCACATATAGTTTTTAGGCCTAGAATTCTCTACTGATTCATTTCTGAATATCTCTATAGACGTCAGGTTAAATGACTAAAATTCTGTCTGCATGCTATCACCACTAGAGGGAGCTTAGGAGTCTACCTCCTACTGTATGCAGTAAGCTCCCGAGCACCCTCTAGTGGCAGCTGCCAGAAATGTATCATTTTACTCTAAGACTATGAAGGGGAATTAGGAGCTCTGTTTTAGAAAAGCATAGCTTTGACGGCTTGTGGGTGCAGGCCCTCAGTGCACTGCAGGGTAATTAAGTACCCATAATTTATTCACATTATCTACGATCTGCTGTCTATTTATTGCTTTATATATATATATATATATATATATATATATACATATATATATATATATATACATATACGCACACACAGTCGAATACCTATAGGGTCATGATGTTATTTAATACTGAATTTGCAGCTAGAATGCTCTCGGTGCACGCCATAAACGTATCCATAGGGCCCCATAGACGCTGCAAACACAATGTGAACTGAGCCGACATAGTATATTAGGCAGGGCCGCCATCAGGAATTTCAGGGCCCCCTACAGCTACATTTTCTGGGCCCCCCTACCGTGGCACCGCCTGTTAACGGTACTCCGTCCAGTACTATATCATGGTACCCAGGGCCGCCATCAGGGGGGGTATTAGGGGTACTGATGTGAGAGGCCCGGCCAAACCTAATTGAAAGGGGGGCCCGGCAACTGCCGCGACTTGCCTTTGGTAGAAAAAAAACAGGCCCCTGCAATGGGGCCCGTTTTTTTCACCAAAAGAATGTCATGAGCTGCGGGCCCCCCTTTCAATTAGGTTTGGCCGGGCCTCTCACATCAGTACCCCTAATACCCCCCCTGATGGCGGCCCTGGGTAGCATGGGGGCCGTCAAACACCGCCGCCCGTGCGACCGATCACGCGCACCCGCAAACTCCCGCGCATGAGCACCGGCGACCGCCTGGAACCGCGCACCGAATTTTGAGGCAGATTTTGACCTGCCCACACTATCTTGCCGCGTTTTTTGCTGCGTTTTTTGCCCGCGGCGATTGAGGACAGCAGACAGAAAACGCAGCGAAAAATGCATTTTCTGCCTCCCATTGATTTCGATGGGAGGTCAGAGGCGGAACCGCGGCAAGAAAGGACGTGCTGCTTTTTCTTTTTTCCGCGACTGACTCCCATTGATTTCAGATTAAATCAATGGGGGGCGGTTTTGGAAGTTGTTTGGTGCTGATTCTGACGCAGTGTCCGAGTCAATATCAAGGCCCAAAAACTCTGGGAACTGGGCCTTATTGTTAGGGCTTATTCAGACGAAAGTGTAATACGTCCGTGAAACGTGTATGATTTTCACGCGCCTCGCACGGACCTGTGTTACTCTACGGGGCCGTTCAGACTGTCAGTGATTTTCACGCAGCGCGTGTCCGTGTGTCCGCTGCGTAAAACTCACGACATGTCCGATATTTGTGCATTGTTGGCGCATCACGCACCCATTGAAGTCAATGGGTTCGTGAAAATCCCGCCCAGCACTTCCGCAGCCGTATAAACTATGAATGAAAACAGAAAAGCACCACGTGCTACAAACATACAAACAGAGTGTCATAATGATGGCGGCTGCGCGAAAATCACGCAGCCGCGCATCATACGCTGCTGACACACGGAGCGGTTATGGACCTTTTGCAAGCGCAAAACGCCACGTTTTTGCACGCGCAAAAAGCACACGCTCGTGTAAATCCGGCCTTAAGGTAGGAACACACTAGGCATGAACGCTGCGGATTTTATGCAACACATTTTATTGTGGAAAATCCGCAGCGTATTACAGTCGCAGCAGAGGGGGTCAGATATGAACAAATCTCATCCACACGCTGCAAAAAAAATGGACCTGCAGTGTGGCTTTTGGCTTTTTAAGTCGCAGCGTGTCAATGTATTCTGTGGAATCGCTGCTCCTCTGTTGCGGAAATGCTGCGGTTCTGCCGCAAAAATCACAAATGAGAAAAAAAAAAAAAGGCACTTTTTTAAATTTATAAAAAAGTTTAGACTTGCCCCGGCCGTAGTCCTGGTGACGCCATCCTCTATTCTTAGCGCAGACCCGCCTCCTGTCATGACGTTTCATCCCATGTGACTGCTGCAGCGGTCACATGGTCTACAGCGTCATCCCAGGAGGCGGGGCTACGTTCAGAAGAGAGAGATGCGTCACTTAAACTACGGCCGGGGTAAGTCTAAACTTTTTTTTCCCTGCAGGATTCCCGCAGCGGACATGCCTCACCAAACCTGCGCCACTATTTGGTGCGGTTTTGCTGGCAGAATTCCCTGCGGCTACCGGGGCGGATAAGCTGTGGAGTTTTACTCAGCATATCCGCCTAGTGTGTCCCTTATGATGTCGCTCCTGGAGCTGCTGCCGGTCTCTAAATAGGCAGTTGGTCCAGTAGAATTTGGAATTATTTTTTTTTGTGAACCAGCTTAAAAAAATACAAAACTTTTGTGTTAGGGCCTGTTCACATCACCGTTCGCTTCCGCTCCGGGGTTCCTTCTGAGGTTTCTGTCGGGTGAACCCCGCAACGGAAAGTGAAAGTGACAGCACAGCTTCCGTTTCCATCACCATTAGCGCAGTCGACTGCGCTATTAATTCCGTCCGAAAACCAGCCGGAATGGTGACGAACGGAAACCATTAGCGATGTTTCCGTCACCATTGAGATCAATGGTGACTGAAACGGAAGCTGTGCTGTCACTTTCACTTTCCGTTGCGGGGTTCACCCGACAGAAACCTCAGACGGAACCCCGGAGCGGAAGCGAACGGTGATGTGAACAGGCCCTAACACAAAAGTTTTGTATTTTTTTAAGCTGGTTCACAAAAAAAAATAATTCCAAATTCTACTGGACCAACTGCCTATTTAGAGACCGGCAGCAGCTCCAGGAGCGACATCATAAGGGACACACTAGGCGGATATGCTGAGTAAAACTCCACAGCTTATCCGCCCCGGTAGCCGCAGGGAATTCTGCCAGCAAAACCGCACCAAATAGTGGCGCAGGTTTGGGGAGGCGTGTCCGCTGCGGGAATCCTGCAGGGAAAAAAAAGTTTAGACTTGCCCCGGCCGTAGTCTAGGCGACGCATCTCTCTCTTCTGAACGTAGCCCCGCCTCCTGGGATGACGCTGTAGACCATGTGACCGCTGCAGCAGTCACATGGGATGAAACGTCATGACAGGAGGCCGGGCTGCGCTAAGAATAGAGGATCGCGTCACCAGGACTACGGCCGGGGTAAGTCTAAACTTTATCAATTTAAAAAAGTACCTTTTTTTTTCTCTCATGTGTGATTTTTGCGGCAGAACCGCAGCATTTCCGCAACAGAGGAGCAGCGATTCCACAGAATACATTGACACGCTGCGGCTTAAAAAGCCAAAAGCCACACTGCAGGTCCATTATTTTTGCAGCGTGTGGATGAGATTTGTTCATATCTGACCCCCTCTGCTGCGACTGTGATACGCTGCGGATTGTCCACAATAAAATGTGTTGCATAAAATCCGCAGTGTTCATGCCTAGTGTGTTCCTACCCTAAGGCCGGATTCACACAAGCGTGTGCTTTTTGCACGCGCAAAAAACGTGGCGTTTTGCGCATGCAAAAGGTCCATAACAGCTCCGTGTGTCAGGAGCGTATGATGCGCGGCTGCGTGATTTTCGCGCAGCCGCCATCATTATGACACTCTGTTTGTATGTTTGTAGCACGTGGTGCTTTTCTGTTTTCATTCATAGTTTATACGGCTGCGGAAGTGCTGTGCGTGATTTTCACGCACCCATTGACTTCAATGGGTGCGTGATGCGCGAACAATGCACAAATATAGGACATGTCGTGAGTTTTAGGCAGCGGACACACGGACACACGCTGCGTGAAAATCACTGACAGTCCGCACGGCCCCATAGAGTAACATAGGTCCGTGCGAGGCGCGTGAAAATCACGCACGTTGCACGGATGTATTACACGTTCGTCTGAATAAGCCCTAACAATAAGGCCCAGTTCACAGAGTTTTTGGGCCTTGATATTGACTCGGACGCTGCGTCAGAATCAGCACCAAAAAACTTCCAAAACCGCCTCCCATTGATTTAATCTGAAATCAATGGGAGCCAGTTGCGGAAAAAAGAAAAAGCAGCACGTCCTTTCTTGCCGCGGTTCCGCCTCTGACCTCCCATCTAAATCAATGGGAGGCAGAAAATGCATTTTCCGCTGCGTTTTTTGTCTGCTGTCCTCAATCGCCGCGAGCAAAAAACGCAGCAAAAAAACGCGGCAAGATAGTGTGGGCAGGGCAAAATCTGCCTCAAAATTCTTTAAGGAATTTTGAGGCAGATTTTTTTTTGCCTGCAAAATACTGTGTGAACAGGGCCATACATAAACAGCACTTTGAGATAATTTACTCACTGTGTCAGAAGAGCTGCTCCCACTCCAGTCCTCTTCCGGCGATGTCTTCCAGGGGAGGTCTTCGGTCCAGACGTCCAGTCCTTCACCTCCAGCCAGGCTCCAGGTAAGCTTTGTCCATGTGTGTCCGCGGCTGCGTGCGCTTCGTTCGCGGGTGCGCGCGCGGCCGGTCGCGGGTGCGCGCGCTTCGTTCGCGGGTGCGCGCGCGGTCGATCGCGGGTGCGCGCGCGGGCGGTCTCCAGTGCGGGCGTTCGTGGATGCGCGCTCGCGAGTGCGCACGCGCGGGAGTTTCCTTGTGCGCGCGATCGGGTGCGCGCGCGCGGGCGGACGGTTTGACGGCCCCCCATGACGAGGGGAGGGGGCCCGCAGCAGCAGCAGCAGCTCACGACATTCTTTTGGTGAAAAAAACGGGCCCCATTGCAGGGGCCCATTTTTTCCTACCAAAAGAATGTCGAGGCAGTTGCCGGGCCCCCCTTTCAATTAGGTTTGGCCGGGCCCCTCACACCACTACCCCTAATACCCCCCTGATGGCGGCCCTGATAGTAGGAACAAAAATCATTGAAGGGGTTGTATGCCTTAGATTACCCCTTTATACACAGTCAAATCACATTATTATGACCACCAGCTAATATCCAGAGTAACAGCCGTGTGCAGCACTGACAGCAGCTAGACGGACTGGGAGTGACTCAATAAGGTGCTGGTCGGTGGTCTCAGGTATCTGGAGCTATGTTGACTGCAGAGTACCCCACATTTACTGGAGGCTGTGTGGGGGAGGATCCAGAGAGCGAACAAGACAATAGAGGTCACACAGATCCTCAATTGAGTTCAAGTCTGGCGAAATAGGGGACCAGGGAAGTACTTGGAAGTCTTGGTTGTGCACTTCCAACCACTGTCGGACATTTCTAGCCGTGTGACATGTCGCATTGTATTGCTGAAAGCTTCCATCTGACCCAGGGAAGACAAACAGCATGTGTGGGGTGACGTGATCTGCAACGATGGATTTATACCCAAATCGGTTCAGAGTGCCTTCCACATGGATGAGTGGCCCAGATAATGCCATGAAAAAAAATTCCCAGACCATAACGCTCCCGCCACCGGCTTGTCTTCTTCCAGCAATGGTTGCTGGGTGTTTGTTCTCTGATGTTTCTCGCCTGACACGCCAACGTCCATCCGTTCGATGAAGCAGAAAATGTGACTCATCAGAGAAGGCAACCCTTTGCCAATCATCGGTCATCCAATTTTGATACTGTTGTGCAAATTGAAGCCTTTTTTTCCAATGCACCTTTGTTAGTGTAATGCCCATGGCCGTGGGCCATCAGGTTTACTGACTGACGTCCGCAGCTATGGATCAGTGAGCGCTGGTCTGCTTCTCCTCAGTAGACGCCAGCGCTCACTTCCGCTTCACTTGGCCGTGTCCTGTAGGGTGCGCGTGCACGCTCTTGCCCACTCTGAATTAAAGAGCTAAATTAGCCCATGAGCACCTTGGACTATAAGAAGAACCCTGCCCCTTCCGGCATTGCCTGAGCGTTGTTGTTGTTTCCCTTTGTTTGTCTCTGCAAATGGTCCCTTAGTGTTTCCTAATTCCCAGTGTTCCCGTTCCTACTACCTATATCCTGTGCTGAGTACTACGCCTGTCCTGTTACACCACGCCTGGTGTCTGCCTGCTTCCTAAGTCCTATCCAAGCCTGTCTTGCTACTGTCTGAAGTTACCACAGGTACACCTATTTGAACTATAGTCTTTGACCTGTGTCCTGTTGGCCAGCTGCCCTACCGTTAAGGCGGTACGGCACAGTGAGTCCACGCACCCAACGTGACAGTTAGCGTAGGAGCAGTGACCATCCATCTGCTTCGGAGCCCCATACGCAGTCGGGTTTGCCGAACTGTTTTAGACATACGTCTGATAGCCCCCTGGTTGATTTTCACGGTGAGCTGCTCCACTGTAGTGTGTTGTTCGGCCCTCGTGCACCTTCGTAGCCGACATTCACCTGTCACGTCAATGGCATGTGGTGCTCTGCAGTTTTCACGTCGGTTATTCCCAATGGTGCCATTTGTCCACTCACGATACACTTTCACCACGGCAGCACGCGAACAGTTCACAAACTGCGCTGAGAAATACCGCCACCCTTGGCCCGAAAGCCAATAATTATCCCTTTTTGCGACTCTGATAAATTGCCCCTTTTACCCATGACAAAACCGAGTGATATGTGTTCAGGCAGCCTATCACACACCCTATATACCCACCAAGCCAGCCCACGACACATCACTTCCTTCATGGGCTACGCGCTGCCGATGTCGAAAGTAGGAGGTGGTCATAATAATGTGACTTGACTGTGTACATATTGATGAGCAAAGAATATTTCACGTATTTATTCATTTTATAGACTGGTGGAAGTATAGAGAAGATTGACAGTTCGGGACCGTGGGTGTTTAATGGGTGCAGCCTCTCTTTAACCTATACAGTACTTGGTTAATATTTTAGGGAATTGCATATACGGCAATTCCCTAATATATACATTATTAGTATTGCTATCTTTACACGCTGGAATAATGCAATGAGAGATCATGGCAGCCACGGCTAAACCATCCCCCACACTTCTTCTCTGTTACACATCCAATGAATGCAGGCTGCTTATGTCAGCTACTCCATACTGTATGCAATATAGGCTGCTATAAACAGCATTCTGCTAATGGATGTGGAATTAGATTTTCCAACTTCTGCTACACTCTATTATCGGATCGCTTATGATTGCAAGGGCAACCGCTCTTAATATATATATATATATATATATATATATATATATATATATATATATATATATATGTATATATCAGAGGTAAACCTATATGATAAAGATGACTGGGATAAAGTAGACTTGTTTTCTAGGCTAACAATCATTTCATTACTCCCACTTATAAACTTGGCTTATTCTTCAGTCAAGAATCCGGCAGCCTTGTCTTGACCCTTCTGTCTTTGAAAATTCTTCCGCTCTCTCCAGGGATCTTCTTTGATTTTTTTGCTAAAATTCAATAGCACTCACCTAAAATACAAGTTGTTTGGAATCACAAAAATGCCACAAGATATTCTTCTTCATTCTTGTGTTGTGAACATCTCTGAAATTCTATTACTGTCCGGGATCTTCTGGTGCCATTTGTAACTATCACATGAAACAAAAGAAATGACTGTTATTCTGGTCACTGAACAAACAATAACAGCATAAAGGGAATTACAGCACTGAGCATTGCAATCTGCTGTCTGTTATAATATAGAAATTATGTTACTGCATTATGTGCTGTTGGAATGCGAGGCCTCTGGTGGTCATAGCTGGTATTACAACAGTTCTAGTCCAATTTCCCTAAATTGGTAGTCACCTATATTGTCAAGTACCTTACACTATTGACCCTTTGGTCCCCATAAACATTGCAAATTGCCACGTAGTATATTGTATAAATTACACTTCTGCATTATGTACGGATTGGACAGAAGGCATTTAGTGGTCATAGTTGGTATTGAAACTTTTAAAGTTCATTGTCCTAAGGCTTGATGTTACCAATAAAAACAAAGTTGAAAAAAACTAGTGTTGCAAGTATTGTCCATAGGAACCATTATGATGATTGTTTTGATTTTCTAAACCATACATATAATCATTATTTCCATCAATCAAGTTCTAGAGTAAGACATCACGCACAAGGCAGAGTCATGGGCACGGAACCTATATTGGGGCACACTGTTTCCCTTCAGCTCCGTACCAGGGAGCTGTTGGTACTCCATGTGCCATGGTTTGGTGACTCTCTACGGCACCACATTACAGATGTTCTCCAGTAGAGCATGCCATAATTTTGTTTCCTGATAGAGTCATACATAATCCAGCAGAAAAACCTCTGTACACCATCATAAAAAATTGGAGGCATATGAAGGTACAGTATGGCCGTATCACAACTCCGTACAACCTTGGAGATTGTACAGAACCGTAATATGGTTGTTTGCATGAACCATAAGGATCTGAAGCAGTTTCAGTCAATACAATTCAGTTATTGTGAGATCATGAAGATTAAAATTAGGTGCAGAAATACCTTAAAAGGTTTGTTCCGTTTTGTACAATCCCTTTTTTGCTGGAATGGTGCCCCGATGAGAAGCTGATCACTGAGTGATCCATTACTGAATCTTTCAGCGATCAGCTGTAAACAGTGGCAGCATGTGGTCAATTCCCCTGCAGCGCCACCACAGGATAAATAAAGCATTACACAATGTCCATTAATAGCAATCTGCTGTTTGTGTAATGTTCAAATATGCGGGTCCCCTGGGAGAGATAGACACTCTTTGAAGCCTCTCTAACCTGTGGATCATAGAGACGGGTCCTGAATGGGTGACCTACTATATTTTTGTTAACTGAGTTTTCAAAACTCCTTTAACACTTTTATAAATGAGTAAAATGCTACAATCCATGTACAAGTCGTCCTGTGAAAGGCTGCATGAGATTAAGGTGCCCTGTAATTTGATAAAGCGCATTTGTTTCTGTCCATAAACTAAATGTAAAACATATTTTGATACTTCCAGTTGTAACACATTTGCCCGCGGAGAAAGAACAACAGTTATCAGCATTAAAGTCCGATAAGAGGATCTTTGTATAATTCAGCAACATGTCAATCAGCCCCTAGATACAAATCAGACTTTATTAGTTCATTCGCTCGACTCACCAAAGGACACACAAGGAAGCGTCTGGTCGGAAAAGAGTACAACTGAAACGAATATTAAAGCTTTCAATTATACCTCCTGCCCTGCTTCCAATCTCAGTTTTGTGGCCTTGCTGCTCGTGCACTCATCCTCTTGGTATTTGTTTTAGATATTAAATCTTTAGCTCAGAATATGAGAAACAACCAAAACTAGATCCATTTAGTTGGTGAGCAAAAGAACATGATTTACTAAACTGCTCCTCCACACCGTGGATTTATTGTGATGTCCTTCACTGTAATCTGTATCAAGTTCATTCCATAACCGGACTCTTATGTCGGGATCACATGCGCTTAAAAGATCTGCAGCAAAATCCGCATGTGTAACATGCAGATTTTGCTGCTGATTTCACCCCTCTACATTGAGGGTGGGAACAGACAGGGGCGAGTACGCTGAATAAAGGTACACAGTGTATCCGTCCTGGAAACTGCAGGGAATTCTGCCTGAAAAACTGCACATTTTCGGGCGGCAATCCTGCAGGAATAAAAAAAAAAAATATTTATACTTACCCCCGGCTGTAGACATGGTGACACGTCCCTCTGTTCTGATTGCAGCCCAGCCTCCTGGGATAACATTGTAGTCCATGCGACCGCTGTAGCCTATGATTGGCTGCACAATCACATGGGATGATGTGTCTTTCCAGGAGGCCAGGCTGCACTCAGAATAGAGGATCGTGTCGCTGGGCTACAGCCGGGGGTAAGTATAAACTTTGTTATTCATTTTTTTTTTTTAAGATTTTTTCCCCTGTGTGTGGATGAGATTTGTTCAAATCTCATCCGCACTGCTGCTACTGTACTACTATTTCTGCAATGAAATCCATTGCAGAAAATCCGCAGTGTACATGTCCAGTGTGTTCCTATCCAGAAAGAGGTAAAACCCGCACCACAGGCCATTTTCTGTGCAGAAAAAATTCTGCAGCATAAATTTTCCATGTGCAAATCTGCAGCATTTTTGCTATGTGTGGACACGGCCTTAGTTCAAACGGTCAAGTTCAGCCTTGAAGTCCAGTTTTATTTAGTCCATACATAACTTTTGTAGTTCAGACAGTTTTGTAAGATTACTAATGGGAAATAGATGATCTAATCTGATATATGTGCATCTTAGGGTATATTCACACACGGCAGATTTGTTGCAAAAATTTCTGCAAATGAAAAATCCATTCAATGGGGTTTGGAGAAATCCATGTACATGCGGCAGAAACAACCCAGTTCAGATGCATAAAATGGCTTTTTCAGTTTTAGAAATTTCTGCAGCAAATCTTCCGCATGTAAATATACCCGTAACAGGATTCTCTATCTCCATAAGCACAATGGACCCAGCCAATACTGTACTGATGAGGAGCAATAAGTCTGAAACAACTGTCTACAGAAATGTGTCTTTGGATTGGCTGATATTCATAATAATGTTTCAAGACTCTTTATTGGGTGAGACATTGACTTACAAGATAGCTACCTATAGGTGGCACTAGAGTGTAATGACGGGGGTGGGGAGACAGACAAGTGAGCCCTAATCTACCCACCACTCAGTCCCTGCATACTTGCAACGACCCGCCCTAGGCGACGGGGTACAACTGGGCGACGGTCCCTACGCTCAATAAGTGCACGACAGACAAACAGACAAGGGTACACAGAGCTAGGGGGAGAAAGGGGCAGTTGCCCACGGCAACACCATGAGCAACAAGAGAAGTGAACAAGCCGAGTCAAACCAGGAGAGTACGAGGTGGCAAACGCAGGGCAGGAGAGTAGTCAGCAAGCCGGGGTCAATATGAAGCAAGGACAATGGTACAAGAAGCTGCAGCAGGGCCAGGAAACCAAACGAGAAGAATCACAAGTAAAAGGAGGAACAGGAAAGGCAGGTATAAATAGACAGAGGGCGGGAGCTAGCTCCGTCTGGCCAGGCTGTGATAGGTTCTCCCACTCCTAAGCCTGCCACCCTGAGTGGTGGAAGATGGAGTCAGTCTCACAGACATAGAAGCAGGTGCAGACTAATTATCTATGGGCGTTAACCCCGAAGCTGTGCCTGGCAGATCCTTTACAGTACCCCCCCCCCTTTTATGAGGGGCTACCGGACCCTTTCTAAGTGGACCTGGTTTACTGGGGAAACAAAGGTGAAACCTCCTGACCAATATCCCAGCACGAGCGGGTACCCAAGTCCTCTCCTCAGGCCCGTATCCTCTCCAATGGACCAGGTACTGGAGGGAGCCTTGGACCATCCTGCTGTCCACAATCTTGGCCACCTCGAATTCTGCCCCCTCAGGGGTGAGAACAGGGACCGGAGGTTTCCTCGAGGGAGCCAAGGACGGGGAGCAGCGTTTAAGGAGGGAGGCATGGAACACGTCGTGTACTCGAAAAGATGGGGGCAACTCCAGTCGGAAGGAGACAGGATTGAGGACTTCAATGACCTCATGATGGGTAGTTTTTTGAGGGGCACAAAGTGGCACATCTTACTGAAGCGGTCTACTACAACCCACACCACCGACTTGCCTTGAGATGGAGGCAAAACGGTGATGAAATCCATGGAGATATGGGTCCAAGGTTTCTGGGGAATGGGCAAAGAACATAGTAAACCCGCTGGTCGGGACCTGGGAGTCTTGGACCTAGCACAAACTTCACAAGCGGCGACGTAGGCCTTAACGTCTTTAGGAAACCCAGGCCACCAATAGTCTCTGGCAATAAGGTGCTTGGTACCCAGGATGCCTGGATGGCCAGATAGTGCAGAGTCATGATTTTCCCTAAGTACCCTTAGCCGGAATTGCAGGGGAACAAACAGCTTGTTCTCAGGAAGGCTCCCAGGAGCTGAACCTTGATCAGCCGCAATTTCAGAGACTAAATCAGAATCAATAGCGGAAATGATTATACCTGGAGGCAAAATACAAGCAGGATCTTCCTCCGAAGGAGGGCTGGCCATGACGCTACCTGACAGTGCCTCATCCTTAACATTTTTAGACCCAGCCCTATAGGTAACAACAAAGTTGAATCTGGTAAAAAATAACGCCCAACGAGCTTGTTTCGGATTTAGCCTCCGTGCAGATTCTAGAAAAACCAGATTCTTGTGGTCGGTAATGACCGTTACCTGGTGCCTAGCCCCCTCCAGGAAGTGGTGCCACTCTTCAAATGCCCATTTAATGGCTAAGAGTTCACGGTTGCCAATATCATAGTTACTCTCAGTGGGTGAAAACTTCCTGGAGAAGTAGGCACAGGGACGGAGATGGGTGAGGGACCTGGTACCCTGGGAAAAGACAGCCCCCACTCCCACCTCGGACGCGTCAACCTCCACGATAAATGGCTCCATTTGGTTGGGCTGAACCAGCACCGGGGCCGAGATTAAGCACTTCTTAAGGACCTCAAAAGCCTGGACAGCCTCAGGAGGCCTGTGGAGGAGATCAGCACCTTTGCGAGTGAGATCCGTAAGAGGCTTAGCAATGACCGAGAAGTTAGCAATAAACCTCCTGTAATAATTAGAGAACCCCAGGAAGCACTGTAACGCCTTCAGGGAGGCAGGTTGGACCCATTCCGCCACAGCCTGGACCTTGGCGGGGTCCATGCGGAATTCATGAGGAGTGAGGATTTGGCCCAAAAATGGTATCTCCTGCACCCCAAACACACATTTTTCGGTCTTTGCAAACAGTTTGTTTTCTCGAAGGACCTGGAGCACCTTCCTGACATGCTCAATGTGGGAGGACCAGTCCTTGGAAAACACAAGTATGTCATCAAGGTACACTACAAGAAATAACTCCAGGTAGTCTATTAAAATCTAATTTATGAAATTCTGGAAGACCGCGGGAGCATTACACAACCCAAAGGGCATGACGAGGTATTCGAAATGACCTTCGGGCGTGTTAAACGCAGTCTTCCACTCATCCCCCTCTTTGATGCGGATAAGGTTATACGCCCCCCGTAGATCAAACTTAGAGAACCATTGGGCCCCCTGAACCTGATTAAAGAGATCAGGAATCAGAGGAAGAGGATACTGGTTCCTTACAGTGACCTTATTCAAGCTTCGGTAGTCAATGCATGGCCTAAGACCACCATCCTTCTTCCCTACTAAGAAGAAGCCAGCACCTACCGGAGAAGTAGAGGGGCGAATGTAACCCTTGGCCAGGCATTCCTGGATATACTCTCTCATGGCTTCACATTCGGGACAAGAGAGATTAAATATCCTACCCTTAGGGAGCTTAGCTCCTGGTACCAAATTGATTGCGCAATCATATTCTCTATGAGGAGGTAACACTTCGGAGGCCTCCTTAGAGAAAACATCGGCGAAGTCCTGAACAAACTCAGGTAGCGTGTTCACCACCTCAGGGGGAGAAATAGAATTAACAGAAAAACATGACGTCAAGCATTCATTACCCCACTTGGTAAGGTCCCCAGAATTCCAGTCAAACGTGGGATTATGCAACTGCAACCAGGGAAGGCCTAAAACCAAATCGGACGATAATCCCTGCATTAACAGTACAGAGCACTGCTCCAAATGCATGGAGCCAACAAGGAGTTCAAAAACAGGGGTATGCTGTGTAAAATAACCATTAGCAAGAGGAGTGGAGTCGATACCCACTACCGGGACAGGTTTAGGCAAATCAATCAAAGGCATAGCTAGAGACATAGCAAATTCCACAGACATGATATTAGCAGAAGACCCTGAATCCACGAAGGCACTGCCGGTAGCAGACCTACCACCAAAAGAGACCTGAAAGGGAAGCAAGATTTTATTACGTTTCATGTTTACGGGAAATACCTGTGCGCCCAAGTGACCTCCCCGATGATCACTTAGGCGCGGAAGTTCTCCGGCTGCATTCTTACGCTTAGGACAGTTGTTCACTTGATGCTTGTCATCCCCACAGTAGAAGCAGAGACCATTCTTCCTGCGGAAATCTCTACGTTGTTGGGGGGACACGGAGGCCCCGAGTTGCATAGGTACCTCCGAGTCTTCCGGGGAGGAACAAAGTAACGGAACCTCGGGAGGCATCATGGGGGAGTCAGAGGAGAAAACATCAAGACGTTCAAGTCGTCGTTCCCTGAGACGTCGGTCAAGTCGTACCGCTAAAGCCATAACCTGGTCTAGGGAGTCAGAAGAGGGATAACTAACTAGCAGATCTTTCAGGGCGTTCGACAGACCCAACCTAAACTGGCACCTTAAGGCAGGGTCATTCCACCGAGAAGCTACGCACCACTTCCTAAAGTCAGAGCAATACTCCTCAACAGGTCTCTTACCCTGACGTAAGGTCACCAGCTGACTCTCGGCAAAAGCAGTCTTGCCAGTCTCGTCATAGATGAGTCCGAGAGCAGAAAAGAAAAGATCAACGGAGGAAAGTTCAGGGGCGTCAGGAGCCAAGGAGAAGGCCCATTCTTGGGGCCCTTCCTGGAGCCGGGACATAATTATACCCACCCGCTGGCTCTCAGAACCTGAGGAGTGGGGCTTTAAACGAAAATAGAGCCTACAACTCTCCCAAAAGGAGAGAAAAGTCTTCCGGTCCCCTAAGAACCGGTCGGGCAACTTGAGGTGGGGTTCAAGAGGTGAGGTGAGGGGGACTACCATGGTAGCATCAGGCTGGTTAACCCTCTGAGCCAGGACCTGGACCTGTAGGGAGAGACCCTGCATTTGCTGAGCCAGGTTCTCAAGGGGGTCCATAGTGGTGTCAGGGACCAGGGTAGACTAGGTATGGGCTTGTGATTATGTAATGACGGGGGTGGGGAGACAGACAAGTGAGCCCTAATCTACCCACCACTCAGTCCCTGCCTACTTGCAACGACCCGCCCTAGGCGACGGGGTACAACTGGGCGATGGTCCCTTCGCTCAATAAGTGCACGACAGACAAACAGACAAGGGTACACAGAGCTAGGGGGAGAAAGGGGCAGTTGCCCACGGCAACACCGTGAGCAACAAGAGAAGTGAACAAGCCGAGTCAAACCAGGAGAGTACGAGGTGCCAAACGCAGAGCAGGAGTGTAGTCAGCAAGCCGGGGTCAATATGAAGCAAGGACAATGGTACAAGAAGCTGCAGCAGGGCCAGGAAACCAAACGAGAAGAATCACAAGCAAAGGAGGAACAGGAAAGGCAGGTATAAATAGACAGAGGGCGGGAGCTAGCTCCGTCTGGCCAGGCTGTGATAGGTTCTCCCACTCCTAAGCCTGCCACCCTGAGTGGTGGAAGATGGAGTCAGTCTCACAGACATAGAAGCAGGTGCAGACTGATTATCTATGGGCGTTAACCCCGAAGCTGTGCTTGGCAGATCCTTTACATAGAGAGACAGTTTTCTTCCTTCTGCTGAAAGGTTAATTTGCATACTTTTTCCCAGGGAGCTTTGCCTGTAAGACACCCTACACCAGCTGGATCTCCGCAAGGAGAACCAGCACCCCAAGAGCTTCATAGGCACAACAAAAGAACCAGGAGAACCCCAGCTTGTAATTACACCATATTTCTCTGCATCACTAATCTGAATTTTACCTAGAAAGAAAAAAGGACATAGGGCACCATATTCTGCAGCATGTTAACTGAGTAGAGGGGAGCGTGAGATGTGTGTGCGTTCACCTTATTGTGTTGTACAGTGCAGGTACAACACCGGTGTAAGCGAGTCGATAACTTTAAAGTGTCTGCTACTGCTGCCCCCGACTGGTAGATGATGAACACTACCGCTTAGTATGCAGATCATTTCCAGGAGAAAAATGGGGATTGTGGAGAAGCGCTGCTGACATCCAGACAGGAAGGGTTAAATTAAAAGGTTCTTTATTTCATAAGTGGCTATGTGTTTCAATAGCGTGATAACGACACTGGACTGGCATTCAAACACATAGCCACTTATAAAATAAAGAACCTTTTAATTTAACCCTTCATGTCTGGATTTCAGCAGTGCTTCTCTCCTATCCACATTTTTTTCCTGGAAATTATCTACTAAATGGACTTGACCATCCTATAGCAGCGTGGGATGTGTGGTGACATAAACTACCAGCAAAGGACACAATTTTAATTATCGCTTTGTGGGTTCACCTCTCCTGTATAAAACGCTGTTGTTTATGTTGTGGAATTTACATTAACAGGCAAGGATCTTTTTCAGAAACTTAACAAGAACTAAAATAAAACCAAAGAAACACTCGTACAGGGGTCCAGGAAGCTGAGATATGGTAAGCTGTTTGATGAGGTCCTGACACTGTAGAGCTTTTTTAGCTGTCCCTGTGCCCACATGTGACTGCACCTCTGAAAAAATAGAAAATAACTGGTGACCACTCTACCCCTAATGTCACAGGGACAGCTAAAGCAGCTCTAAAATGTGAGGACCTCACCGAACAACTCCACATATCTCCGCTTCCAGGACCCCTGTGTATGAGTCGTGCAAGGGAAGAAAAACATTAGGATCACAATTAGGGTATGTGCACACACACTAATTACGTCCGTAATTGACGGACGTATTTCGGCCGCAAGTACCGGACCGAACTCAGTGCAGGGAGCCGGGCTCCTAGCATCATAGTTATGTACGATGCTAGGAGTCCCTGCCTCGCTGCAGGACAACTGTCCCGTACTGTAATCATGTTTTCAGTACGGGACAGTTGTCCTGCAGCGAGGCAGGGACTCCTAGCATCGTACATAAGTATGATTCTAGGAGCCTGGCTCCCTGCACTGTGTTCGGTCCGGGACTTGCGGCCGAAATACATCCGTCAATTACGGACGTAATTAGTGTGTGTGCACATACCCTTAGGATCACACCTGAATATTTAGGTTCTCGGTAAAGTTAGGCTTTAAAGGAGTTTTGCAATTTTATTCAAGTAAAACGTAATTATTGTATAATGATAAATTCTGCATTTTTAAAATTTACTTTCTGTTTCAATTCCTTCACATTTTCAATGTTTCTGCTTACTGACAGTAAATGAAAAAAATGAAGGAAAAAAAATTGTGTAAACTGAAAACCCATCCTGACCTGGTCCTGCTCAAAGCAGATGGGTTTGTTACAGTGTATCAGTGCAAGAAACACTTTGTGAGCTTAACACAGCAGAAGCTCAAATCACATGTATCAACCTGGAGTACAGGCTGTTAAACTCACAGAGGATTGTCTAGCGTGGATACAAGTTTAGCAGACCCTCAGCAGGGAGAAGCATTAGGCCACGTTCAGACGTGGCGGAATTGCTGTTGAATTCCGCTGTGGACATTCCGCAGTGGAATTCTGAAGCGGCCGTTTTTTACATTTGTTTCTATACATTTCTAGGAAACGTAGTTCAGACGTTGCGGAAAATAACTGTGCGAAAATCAGGCTGCGGTGCAGAATTTTCCCTCCACAGCATGCACATTATGTTGCGGAGAAGAAGCAGAATTTCACTGCGGATTTCAGCCTTTGCAATGCAAAAACTGAAATCTATGGCAAGTCCGCTGTGATATCTGCAACGTCTGAATTACCTGTCAAAAATTCATATTTTGGGGCAGATTCGTTGCGTAATTGCCCCGAATCTGCACCAACATTTGCAGCCGAAAACTTCTGCCACGTCTGAACATGACATTAACTATATACCATTTTTCAGCGTGTAGGTATGATCAAGAATACTTTTATTCACTGAAAGCAAACAGAATGTACAATCATTAAACTTTACTTACATAAAAGTGGAAACCCCCTTTAAGTTCAAAATTGGATGTAACAGTAGAAAAAGTTTAAAAGTAAAGAACACAGCAGATAACCCAGTAAACGTGATGGCCTAAGTTCAAGGCACTGTCAGTCTTCTCCAGACCAGCGTGTGACCTGTCTGTCGGGCCGCTGCTCTTCTCTGTGATACTTCCACCATTCAGGACAGGAAAATGCTTTTAAAATGAGAGACCTGGAAAACACAGTAAAGTGGAAATCAATATTCAGTCAGGAGGTGCCGTTACTGGCGGTTTTGAGTATGTTTTCACGTATGAGCTGCGGCAGGAAAGGGACTTTCTGAGCTGTCCCCTCAGGGGAAGATGAAGCAAAATGAGAGTCCAGGTTTACACGGAGCTGGCAGTAACTGTCATCTGTCATTGGATCACACAGAACACTTTACACAATCTGCAGAGGGAGACACGGAAAATCTCAAGTGCTTTATACCACAGGGAAAAAATACACATTTACCACATAGTGTTGGCATTTCACTCTTATTTAAAGGGGTTGCCTGGTATAGAAAATAATATATTAGGGAATTCTGAGTTAATGGTGGGGGTCCCTTATTTAAGAACATCGTCTATTAGTGTATTTTGCTCTGGAGGATTCAGCCTGCCTGTGCATTATATGGACAACCCATTGATTTAAATGGAAAATATGCAATACTTAATTTTTCCTGCGGAAGTGCTGCAGGACAAGTAAACACCTGGAATACAGTCTGTGTCAAAATTTCTGATCAGGACACTGGCTGCAAGATGGGAAGCGATTTTTGGAATTAACATAACATCCTTTACCAACCTATTGAATACATGGGGGAGGGGTAGAACATTCTCTCTTACTTCTGCACCATTGCGCAAATTTAAGAATTAAAAGTAATCATAAAATGAGTATCATCATAAAATTACCGTTTGATTTAATCAAGTTGATATATTTAGCCTTTTTTCTTATGTTTTTTTAATATTTCATGTTTCTAGCTATGTGAAAAAAAAAATGATTGCAGTTTTCCTATTGGTTTTATGATGCTTTTTTGGCCGCACAGCTTGTACAGGTGAAACATGTTAAAATAATGAGGCAGATTTACTACTACGGTGTAAGTTTTAAACAGCGTAAACTTAGACCAGGCAGTTAAAAATGCGCCAAATTTATCACCGTGGCGCTCGCTGTATGATAAATTTGGTGCATCTAGCGAGACATGTTAGATACTTTTGTCTTCCTTAAACCACCTCTTAGGCTTTTTTTAACCCAAATTTTGGTACAATCTTGGTGTACGGTGTTGCATTTTAAGCCACGCCTCGTTCTGCTAGACCACACCTCCTATTAATTGAAGCCACACCCCTTGTCGATCATGTTACGAAATGTGACTCGCAGCATGTACACCAGAATTCTGGCTCAATTTATCTCACAGCACACTACTGGTGCCATTCGACACCTCACAGCAAGAGTTAACACCTTTATTATAAAGCCGTAGGCAGATAACACAGGATGACACCACTGATATTTGATGGGGACGGTGTTGGGGACTGTGATGGGCACAACTCCTTCTTCTTCTCCTCCTTCACAGTGACCTATGCACATACCACAGAGAATGCCCACAACACTCCTACTGAGTCAATGTCAGTATGTCTTTTTCTGAGTAAGATGAAATTTGCTGCATGTATTTTCTGTAGATGATAATTCATAGCTGCATTGTGCTGGCAAATGTGTGGACGTATAGAACTCGCTTAATTTGCTATTGTGCACATGGTAATGCAGC
The DNA here is from genome assembly GCF_050947455.1 of Rhinoderma darwinii. Taxonomy (NCBI): domain Eukaryota; kingdom Metazoa; phylum Chordata; class Amphibia; order Anura; family Rhinodermatidae; genus Rhinoderma; species Rhinoderma darwinii. Next base: position 23,641,838 of record NC_134693.1, on the reverse strand, counting down.
AGCGATATCTAGAGATAGCAGTGATCACTATATTTTAGTGGCTATGGGACCATCATTTTCCTAAGGGTATGTGCACACGTAGTGACCAAAAACGTTTGAAAATACAGAGCTGTTTTCAAGGGAAAACAGCCCCTGATTTTCAGACGTTTTTTGAGCAACTCGCGTTTTTCGCGCCGTTTTTGCGGCATTTTTTACGTCCGTTTTTGGAGCTGTTTTCATTGGAGTCTATGAGAAAACAGCTCCAAAAACGTCCAAAGAAGTGTCCTGCACTTCTTTTGATGAGGCTGTATTTTTACGAGTCGTCGTTTGACAGCTGTAAAACGACGACGCGTAAATGACAGGTCGTCTGCACAGTACGTCGGCAAACCCATTCAAATGAATGGGCAGATGTTTGCCGACGTATTGTAGCCCTATTTTCAGACGTAAAACGAGGCATAATACGCCTCGTTTACGTCTGAAAATAGGTCGTGTGAACCCAGCCTAATCGTGGATAATACAGTCTGCTGGCAGTAGTCCAGATGCCAGTGTACTATTCAGACCTTCTCCATTACATATCAATAGTACAATTATTAAGCTAAACTATATTTTTTTATATATATATATATATAATTCTCATACAGACACTTGGCAGCAGATCAGGTACTGTACCTTTGAAGCAGAATGTATTGTAGCATTATTAAAAGTTAAACACTGTTGGAATGGCCGTATAAAGAAAAACTTTTACTTTCACTACTATCAGCTATATGGTCAGCAAATGTAAAATCTAGCATATTTATAATATATCTTATTTTCCTTTTTTACTGTTGCACTTATTTTTCAGTTAGTTATTTTGTCCTGTCTAGAAAAGGAAACCATCAGCAAGCAGGTTATGTTTTGCTGATGGGTCGTATCATAACTTTCTAACCATTTTTATTATGGCTTGTTTATCTTAATACGTCCTGCATTTCAGATTATTTCTACATTAATATCCATATAGTCTGACTATAGTATATAAATACCTAAATCTCATTTTGGTGCACTTGTGGTAATGATAAGAGCTGCAGGGGGAGTGAGTCATTCAGACCTACACAAATCTTCAAACTCATACCATTGTGCACTTAGTACTCAATACATACATCATATGAATAATAGATCCGTTAACAGCAGTTGCGCGAAAAATGATCATGAAAGAAAAATGACAAAGATGCTCCATTTTTCATCCCGGTTTAGTTATCAGAAGGCGAGCGTCACTGTTTCATAGAAGAAACTCTATCAAGAATTTATAGATGACCCCTACTCAATATCTTCTATTTCAATCAACATATTATCTAACAAAACCATTTTCAGCACCATGGACAGCGATTGAGAAATACAGCACCAAAGCTTCATGACTGATTTATGATATTCATTACCAGGAAGCAAGAAGTAGTACATTAACACCTCCTGGCACTACGATCATGTCCAACTCTAAGTCGGTTTTAACTGTAACTGCAGATCTACACAGCAGCATAAGTCTTAGGTAACCGGCTGAACAGTGACAACCTCTCTCGATGCCATTTTTTGATGCCTAGAGGGGCTGACATTTACCTTCCCTGCCCTACACAGAATTGAAAGGGAAGAAGCTCTCCTAGCTTGTGTGGTCATGGATTGGGACTTTACTTGGGACCGTGAAAAATGTTTCTGAGGGTCTTATTTTAATTGATCCTAATGCTGTATTTATACAAGGACCCTGACTCCATCTATATATGATTTTTTTTCCTCTATGAAGGACTATTCCAAGAGCCCCTACTTTACACTTAAAGGGGGATCAGCTGATCCATGCAGGTCCAGCAGCCTCTGCAGGAGACCTGTGGTACTACATGGCACCCAATCACATGGTCATGTCCTTCGGAGCGGGTGCTGCTCTTTTCAGTGGCTCTCCGCACTGACTTATTGATGGGTGTCCCTCTATATCGTCCATATGCCCTAATAGGACAACCCCTTTAAGTCTGTGTCCTCACAAAATTCCAGACACTCCTCTATCTAGATGTTACCCGTATCACTGTTCATTCAGGTTCATGAATATAATGCCAGAACTACTGTGACACTTTCTCAAGCACATTACAAGTCACCAAGCGCAAATTAAAATAAACTCTGTTAGATTTGTCTGGATTTATATACATGTCAGAGTCTGTGAAAAGTTGGGTTACAACCACTAACATGGAGCAAAATGCTATAAGATCTCGTGTATTCAGTGGGATTTGGGATCTGTGTCGCATAGATCTTCAATATGGTGGTAATGCATTTTTAACGGGACCATGCATACCTCTGTATTAAAATACGACGGTATACAGAGATTTTTTTACGTGAAATCTCCATTAAAACAGCTCCGCATGCTCCATTAGACGGTGTATAGTGATCGTTTTTCCGGTGCTTCTAGGGAATAACGTGTTAACGCACACAGAGCTATGTGTGCCGCAATACAGTGCGCACTATGGTCCTATATTGTGCACAACCATACGGGCCACAATGCACCTGGCCCTATTACTATTATCATTTTTAAGGTAAATGCTCTTTGTGGGGCACTGAAATAGCAGCATGGTACTAGGAATGTAGAACCAGGCTCTTTACATGGAAGCGCACATTTATATTCAGATTGCTGACAGGAAAAGTCAAAACCCCCCAGATTGTAAAATATGTATAGACTGCAATTACCCATAAGTACTACATTCCCCTCTTCCTAGGAAGAAACTTGCATATGTGATAGATACCCCGGACAGCCGCTCAGGCGCGCTGCACTGTAGTTGTTATGACAACAGTATATACTCCTGCTAGCAAAGAGCAGCTCCAGCCATCAGTGATCTTATAATCTAAAATGTCACCTAATACACCCATTTCTGTGTGATTTAATACAAAATCTAAATGCCATTAGGTCATCGCTAAAAGGAACGGCCTCTTTAAAAAGCCAATTTGGCTGCACAGCAAAGAAATAATATCCTTCTGCAAATAAAAGGTTAGTCAGCATTAATGTGAAATAATGAATATGTGTGAGGCTCCGGCCTGTGTACAGGAGAATACATTATATACTGCTGCTGGGAATTCTCTACTATACAAATACTCATATTTATTAATAGTTTCTCTTACGGAACAGTGAAAGAGATCACATAAATATATTTTTTATGTCTTATCAGAGAACAATCTATCGATCGATCAATCGATCGATCTATCTTTCTATCTATCTATCTATCTATCTATCTATCTATCTATCTATCTATCTATCTATCTATCTATCTATCTATCTATCTATCTATCTATCTATCTATCTCATATCTATCTATCTATCTATCTATCTATCTATCTATCTATCTATCTATCTATCTATCTATCTATCTATCTATCTATCTATCTCATATCTATCTATCTATCTATCTATCTATCTATCTATCTATCTATCTATCTATCTATCTATCTATCTATCTATCTATCTATCTATCTATCTATCTATCTATCTCATATCTATCTATCTATCTATCTATCTATCTATCTATCTATCTATCTATCTATCTATCTATCTATCTATCTATCTATCTATCTATCTATCTATCTATCATCTATCTATCTATCTATCTATCTATCTATCTATCTATCTATCTATCTATCTATCTATCTATCTATCTATCTATCTATCTATCTATCTATCTATCTATCTATCTATCTAATATCCTTATGGAGGGTGTCAATGACTGTCTTCTGGACAACTGTCAGGTCAGCAGTCTTTCCCATGATTGTGTAACCTACTGAACCAGACTGTTGGACCATTTAAAGGCTAAGACTTCATGCCCACTTCAGTCTTTTTCTTCAGGGTGCTAGCCGTTTTTCTGACGGCTAGCACCCTGACCCATTCATTTCAATGGGGCCATGCACACATCAGGTTTTTTTTACGGTCCCGTTGCTCCGTTCCGACAAAAGTAGAGCATGTCCTACTTTGGTCCGAGATTCCGTGACCGTGAGGCCCATGCAAGTCAATGGGGCTGTCAAAAAAACTGAAGGCACATGGAAGGCATACGTGTGCCGTCCGTGTGTGACGGAGCCGTTGCTTAGCAATGGGCGGGCAGAAATACATTAGAGATATTACACTAATCGGCAGCCACTTGTCTCTATCAATCACTGATAGAGAGAAGAGGCTGCTGATAAAAATAAAATAAAAAGCAGTTCATACGTACCCCGGTCATTGTCTTAGAGACGAGTCCCTCTTCTTCCTCCAGTCCGACCTTCCTGTATGACGCGGCAGTCCATGTGGCCGCTGCAGACTGTGATTGGCTGCAGAGACGTGGGAGGAAGTGTCATCCCTGGAGGCCGGCCTTCTGACATCATCCAGTCCGGCGTGACCGCCAGTACAGCCTGTGATTGGTTGCAGCAGTGACATGGGCTGAAACGTCATCCCAGGAGGCCGGACAGGAGGAAAATGCAGGGAGTTTTGGGTAAGTATGAACTGATTTTTTTATTTCATTAAAATTGTATTTTGCGAGCGCCAAGCATGGTCATTCTTCAGCGCTAGTCACTGTCCAGGGTGCTGAAAGAGTTACCGCCGATCAGTGCAGCCCATTAACTCTTTCAGCACCCTGTACAGTGACCAGCGCTGAATAACCCTGCTCTTTCAGCACCCTGGACAGTACCATGCTCGGCGCTCGGAAACGGAGACACGGAGTGCACACGGAAACCACACGAACAACAAAAGGGGCACACGGATCCGTCAAAAACGGCTGCTAAAACAGTGAAGGAAGTGTGCACGAGGCCTTAGAAAACCTTTGCAGGTGTTTTGTGTTGATTCGCTGATTAGAGTGCGACCCCATGAGACGACAATCTTCAACTTTTACCCAATTTTACAAAATTCTGAGAGACTAAATTTTGGGTTTTCATTAATTATTAGCCATAATCATCAACATGAATTGAATTACTGAAATAAATAAACTTTTTGATGATATTCTAATTTATTGAGACGGACTAGTGTATGTATGTATATATATATATATATATATATATATATATATATAGCTGTCTAAAAAATTATATTGAGACAAAATGTAATATTAGACTAAGGGAACCTAAGTAATCACAATATACAGATATTAAATCATTGCTGCATTTATTTTGTGAAAAATAGTAATTGCATCACCTTTCTTTCACATCACTGTTGTGGAATTTTATTTAACTTTTGTTTTTTGCAAAACTGGTGATCTCCAGACACATTGGTTGTTTTTTGTGCATGAACTGACTTTTTTGATAATTTCTGAGTATGAAACAATATTACCAAGACCTTAAATAAATTATCCCCCTTTTTGTCAGATGGGTCCCATGACAATAAACAGACCAAATGGTGTCTCTTTGCTGGGACCCCCAACGATCAGATGTAATCTATGAGAAAACCCAGAAAGAACGTTTTTAATTCCCTGCAGCGCCACCACAGAGGAAATGAAGCATTACAGGGTCATTCACATCATTGTGCTGTCCATGTAATGTATGGACGTGTCAAGTCCTCCAGTAACAGAAATGCTATTTGTAGTCACTTTCCAAACTAACTTAAAGATGGGGTCTTAAAATAGGGACCCAGTCCTCTATTTTCTGAGAATTTCCTTGTAGTAATCACAAATCTTTTGTCTATTGGTCAAATTAATCACTTCACATATTTTCCATACCTTAATCAGAATCATACTATGGGTGACTGAAGTCTGGAAGTGGAACTCTGCATTTCCTTTTCTTAACTTTATTTTCCATAATTTTATATTTCTATTAAGTTTTAAATAATGTATCCCGCTTCTTTTTAGAAATTAGAACATTCCATAGGGTAAGAAAATCCCTTAAAGGAGTTGTCAAGTTTAGAGAATATATGATTATATTTTCATACAAGGGAATTCTGAACTAATGTCCCCTGTTCAGGATCATCATCTCTTAGCCAGAGCGTCTCTCTCTCTCTTTCTCTCTCTCTCTCTCTCTCTCTGTCTCTGGAGGACCTGTCATTTCCTGCATTACACAGACAATCCATTGATATCAATTGACACTGTGTAATGCTTAATTTCACCTGTAGTTGCGCTGCAGGGAGATTAAACACTTAGGCCGGATTCACACGAGCGTGTCAGTTTTGCACACGCAAAAAACGCGGCGTTTTGCGCGCTCAAAAGGCACTTGACAGCTCCGTGTGACAGTCCCGTATGATGCGCGGCTGCGTGCTTCTCGCGCAGCCGCCATCATTATGACACTCCGTTTGGATGTTTGTAAACAGAAAAGCACGTGGTGCTTTTCTGTTTTCATTCATCCTTTTCACAGCTGTTGCGCGAACCACGCTTGTCCCACGGAAGTGCTTCCGTGTGGCATGCGTGATTTTCACGCACCCATTGACTTCAATGGGTGCCTGATGCGCGAAATACGCTCAAAGAACGGACATGTCGTGACTTTTTCGCAGCAGACTCACGCAGTGCAACTGTCTGCACTGCCCCATAGACTAATATAGATCCGTGCGACGTGCGTGAAAATCACTCGCGTTGCACGGACGTATATCCCGTTCGTCTGAATAAGCCCTTACTTCCATGTTTCCCCACAAACTATAGATGATCGCTGGGGGTCACTTTGTGATCTGTCTAGGGGCCCTTATACCAATAGGGATTGTCCACAATGGAGAACCCCTTTAACTATGTATTAAACTTTCCTATACTTCACACCAGAACTTTTCATTGCAAGATATATGGTTCATTGTCAGACGTATACAACTATTAAATTTACACTTGAAGAGATCCTCCACCTACATTTTTTTTTTTTAATAAAAAAAATCTGATTAAGGCTTCGTTCACATCTTCGTTGAGGCATCTGTTTTAGCGGATCTGTTGAAATTGAAAATTACAGTAAATGGTTTCCATCCATTTTGAATTCCTTCGCACCCATAGGCGGTTGTTGACTTTTTCCTGTCGTCTGGTATAATCCTTATTGCTTAGATAACAGCAGACTGAAGACGACTTTGTCTTTCTGATACAATTTAAGACACTGATGACTCAAAATAAATGGCTTGTGGTGGTCTACTGTGTACACAACACATTACAGCGCAGACTGCCCTGTTTTCCCCAGTCCCCCTCTAATTGGCAGACCAATTAATCCGCTCATCTGTGAGCAAATAATGTATTACGCTAACTACCTTCCATTTGCTGAAGCCATTCTCCGAGGTAACATAATCGTGGTCTTGTTTATCTCTTACCCTGAAACACACTACAACGCCTCGGCAGTATCAAAGGTCAATTAGTGGACAAATTAAGCTATTATTAGCCTCTAACGAGGGTGACTGGCATCATTACCCTTCCTGTTTACCAGCAAACTGTTATTTTAATACAAGGACCAACTAATAAATCAGTGCATCTGCTGTACTTCTCTGTCTGCTTTTTGTAAATGATATTAAATGGGCGCCAGAAGCTGCCAAATTCCTAACCTTACGGTAATGAGGGGCAGTGATACGTACCTAGATGATTACACAGTCTGTAAGATGTGGTTTGCATTGATCGGGTAATGTGAAGAGAACAGGTCTGGGGCTTCTTGGCTTTAACATCTTGACACATTAACACTGTGGAGAGTGTAATTTACACATAGATATAAGGCAGATGTGTAGAAACATTTGCTGCAAAACGACTTTTGCCAATAATTTTTAGAATTTTTGGAAAATAAAATTTAAACCTGACCTTAAGCGGGATAAAGGTGTTACTCTTCCGTTCTTCTTACACTAGTCTCTATTTAACCATGGGATGTGCAACCCAGAGGTTCTCTTTCAATAAATAGTCCAAAGGAGTAAACTGTATATAAAGGCATAATGAGTTAATAATGGGGAGTTTTACATTAGGGACCTCCATTCATCAGCAGGAGCGGAGGGTAGTCACAAAGAGCATCTCTCTCTGGAGGACCCAGAACATCCATGCATTATACTAATAAACCATTGATTTCAATGTGGTCCATGTAATACTTAATTTCACCTGTGGTGGTGATGCAGGGAAATGAAACACTTCCAATTGGACCCATCTAACAAAAAAAGAAGAAAAAAAGGATTGTCCAAAAATGATCAACCTCTTTAAACTCCCTAGTATGTAAGTCAGGATATAGCAGACCATCCAGTCTAGGGACCGATGAAAAGCACATATTAACATATAAAATTGTTAATACTTACGGTATGTTCACATGGGCTATTTTCTGACGTTTTTCGGGCCGTGAACGGTCCGAAAAACGTCTGAAAAATCGGAAGCAGAACGCCTCCAAACATCTGTCCATTTCAATGGGTATAAGGGCATTCTGTTCCGACGGGACATTTTTTACGCGGTTGTTTTTCAAAACAGACACGTAAAGAAACGGCCGTGAAAAAAAAGTACATGTCACTTTTTCAGACGTTTTTGGAGCCGTTTTTCATAGACTCTATAGAAAACCAGCTCCAAAAACGTCTGTCATAAACGCAGTGAAAAACGCGACTTTGATTACAAAACGTCTGAAAATGAGGAGCTGGTTTCCCTTGAAAACAGCTCCATATTTTCAGATGTTTTTTATTTTGTGTGTGCACATACCCTTAGCAGCATATCCAGTTTGGTAAAGCTAGGATATAGTATAATCTAGCAATCCAGTTTGGAAGCAACAGATTTCCAGTCTAGTCTAGGAGTAAAAGAATAGTAGGCCTAAATGGTCACTAATTTTTTAACAAATTTTGCATAAATTAATAGTTCAATCGAATATAAGAAACTTTGTAATATATCTTGTTAGGGAAAAATACCTCTTTCTCCACTAATCAGACTCCTTCGCTTCTCCTAACTGTTCACTCACTCTGAATTTACTGCTTTTTCTGGCTCCACAATACAAGAAACACTATTAGCTCACTGAAGGATCAGGTTACAGCTGCCCATAGAAGTCTATGGAGACGGGAGGGGGGGGGGAAGGAAACAGGGACACACAGAGATGCTGCTGCAGCTTCTGGTAAGTGTTATATCTCACTCTCTGCTGGATTCACAGCTACACTGCTCATTACTGCTGTGTAGTCTCTCCCATGCTGCTACAGCTTCTAGTTAGTGTTAAATCACACCCCAGGGATTTACAGCTAATCTCCTCCATGTTACTGCTGCGTCTACATATGTGATACATAAGCTAGGAGAGCAGGATTATACTCTTCTCTGTATGCAGTGTATAGTAGACATGATAGTTAGGCAGTTAGGCTCAACTCTCTAGCTCAGGGAAAACTGAGAATTAGGGCTTATTTAGACGAACGTGTAATACGTCCGTGCAACGCGTGTGATTTTCACGCACCTCGCACGGACCTATGTCAGGCTATGGGGCCGTGCAGACTGTCCGTGAGTTTCACGCAGCGTGTGTCCGCTGCGTAAAACTCACGACATGTCCGTTATGTGTGTGTTTTTCGCGCATCACGCACACATTGAAGTCAATGGGTGCGTGAAAATCACGCGCAGCACACGGAAGCACTTCCGTGGGACGCGCGTGATTCGCGCAACAGCAGTAAAAAGTATGAATGAAAACAGAAAAGCACCACGTGCTTTTCTGTTTACAAACATCCAAACAGAGTGTCATAATGATGGCGGCTGCGCGAAAATCACGCATCATACGCAGCTGACACACGCAGCTGTTAAGTACCTTTTGCGCACGCAAAACGCCGTGTTTTTTTGCGCGCACAAAAGGCACACGCTCGTGTAAATCCTGCTTTAGAGCTAGAGCCTGCTGAGGGGAAAACTACAGAATACATGTCATATGATAGCCATAAATCATGTGAGGATGCATGGTCAAAGATCACTCAATGGGTTTGACTATACAACAACTCAACCCCTCAGATCATGGCTTTGATGAAGGTCCCAGATCCCACACACCCACAGATGACATTTCATAAAACATTGAATCCCTTTACCAGTCTTATATTTAATTTTCTATATATATTGAGCTTTGGGTATCAATTTAGGAATATTTTGTGTGTGGTTCCAGCTTGTGAGTCTAAAGGAGTGGGGGCTATAAATTTTAGTTATGGGTACAAGTCTCAGGTGGTGGATAGGAGAGGGGTAGCAGTCTGGTAAATTAGACCTATGCAGGATTTTACTGTAGGAGAAGTAGATGATGTCACTCAAAGTCATGTTTCGGTCGAGGCAAATGCTTGAATATAGGCAAATATATTGCTTGACAGAAATTGTGGGTACTCCAAATCTATCATATAAAGTTTATCATAATTTTTTCATCATTACAAATTATTAATCTAATAGCTCTGTAATTGTGAATAACATAACCGAAACATATGGCAACAGATTGTGTCTGGTATTGCAGCTTGGATCCATTGACATGAATAGGGGAGAGCTGCAAAACCACACTCAACCTGTAGACTGGTGTGGCGCTGTTTTTAGAAGAAAACATCCATGGTTTTCTAATCCTAGACAACTTCTATATTGAACTACCCGTATAATAAAAAGTATGACACTTAACCAAAGATGTTTAACTTTTTTAGTTTATTGTTTGTGATATTTTTGTATCTAATGTTCTTTTATTTGATCCTTGTTTGCGATGTTTTTGTATCTTATGTTCATTTATTAGATCACTGTGATCATTTTGTATCTTATCTTCTTTTATTTGATCTCACAGGCATCATTGATTTCCTTGTAAGTCAGCATCCCACCGCTAAATCCCTCAGGGATCACCTGGTTTTTAAAATTGCACCAATGCTGAATCCTGATGGAGTCTACCTCGGAAACTACAGGTAGGAGGAAAAATATTTGATTATAGTGTTTAGAAATAATAACACATTCATTAGAGATATGCGATATACAACGCTTGTAGTCATATGATGTAATACTGGACAGGGCTGGACCGATCATTTGGGCATTAGAACAGTGTCAGAGGTTACTTGGCCATAAGGGATCTACAACAAAACAAGAGAGAAATGAGATAAATATCACTCAGGCATAGTGTTACCTGGTTCTAGTGGTCAGAAAGGGGCCAATGGCCATTACTGTCTGGGGCCCAGACTACTCAGTCTGCTCTGATACTGGATACATGATACTGCAATTAAATTACAAGATATTGGGGCACATTCATAAATATAAGTCTATAGTAAAATATAATTCACATACATGTTATAGGGTATGTATAGCATCTGGTATAGACTCCATATTGCCAGATCTATTAAGTGCATTCTCATTGTCTACTCCAAAAACATTTGTCCAGCCATTGTTGTTTTAAATGGAAATAGGATGCGTATGGCAGGTAGAGAGACTTATTTCCTTTACATGTTCCCGGGCAGGTCCTGCCCAGTACCTCAGTCCAGAGGCGTAGCTAGGTTCTCCTGCACCCGGGGCAAAGATTCAGATTGGCGCCCCCCCCCCCAACTTCTTTCCTGACATCTCCTTCCCCCTCGCCGTGTTTGCTTGCTCTACCAATCAATCATGTGTAATTTATTTTTCACTATTTTTTTAAATGTAACTGGAGCATAAAATTATTTGTACGTTTTACAAGCAATATAGTTATATAAGGGAGTTACCATAACAATAAATTAGAAGAAAATAAATTAAAAAGGCCACACACAGCCCCTTGTAGATAATGCCACACACAGCTGCCTGTAGATAGTCCCATACACAGACCCCTTGTAGATAGCGCCACACACAGCCCCCTGTAGATAGCGCCAAACACAGCCCCCTTTTGTATATAATGCCACACAGACCCCTGTAGATAGCGCCACGCACAGCTGCCTGTAGATAGTGCCACACACAGCCCCCCTTGTAGTTAATGCCACATAGCCCCCTATTGTAGATAGCGCCACACAGCCCCCCTTGTAAATAGTACCACACACAGCTTCCGCTTGTAGATAGTGCCAAACAGCCCCACCTTGTAGATAATGCCACACAGCCCCGCTTGTATATAGCGCCACAGGCCCTCCTTGTAAATAGTGCCACACTGACCCTCTTTTAAATAGCGCCACACTGATCCCCCTTGTAAAATAGCGCCACACATAGCCCCCCTTGTAAACAGCACCAACGCAGCCCTCCTTGTAGATAGTGCCACACATAGCCCGCTGCCCCCTTGTAGATAGCAGCACACTTCCCTCTTGTAAATAGCGCCACACTCCCCCCTTGTAGATAGTGCCACACACAGCCCGCCACCCCCCTTGTAAATAGCACCACACTCCCCACCCCTTGTAAATAGTGCCACACTGTAAACAGAGCGGATAGCAGTAGCCTACCTCTACCACTCTCCGCTCTGCCTGACGTGACTCACCGGAGAAGCCAAGGAGGTCATGCGGCGCAGGCAGCGGCTGAGTTCCTTCTGACTAGGGTCGGTGACAGCCCGGGAGTGGACCAGTGAGGTCAGGTGACTGGACTGGTCCACTCCCGGGCCGTCACAGACCCCAGTCAGAACGCCACCGCATGAACTCCTGGCTCTTCCTAACGCTGATCGCTGCTGCTGGTGTCCGATATACAGGGCGCCTATCAGCAGCGATCAGCTGCTCTGCCACGACACCCCCCTTTCCCTACCACCTAGTTGCGCCCGGGGCGACATGTCGGATGCCTGTCCGATCTCCAGATCGGCACCTTCACTCCAATCAAAAGCAAGATTAGCAACTTTTGCATAAAATTTCTCTTTAGTTTTATGCTGTTTTCACTTATTTCCCAGTTCATTTTACCTTGAGCAGTACATAAAAAGCAAACTGTTACTACCTGGAAACCATCAGCAATCAGGCTAGCTGATGCAGTCAGATGTACTTACAGCTTTACTTTTATTTTTATTATGTCTTGTATGAATAATATTACCCAGGGATGTCTGGTTCATCAATACCTAACTATCTGATTATCATTCACACATGAACACCCACATCATGTAACTAAGTTATACATATCGAATACCTGCATTATGTATTCATAGGTTAATAGGCCAAGCTGCAGAGGGTGTTAAGGTGTTAATGTGCCAATCATTTGCCGCCTATGACAGCAGCACACACCAATTCAAAGTAATAAACAGAGACACATAATACGATCTGTCAACAACAGCTTGCTGATGGCTACCAGATAGAAACTAATATACTACAGGGATGCCACACGTTACATTAACTGACCATATAGTCACTTCATTTTGCATTATTTTCTAGTATTATTAATATTGTCTATACACAGTAGAGATATGTTTAATTAAAAGTGGAATTTATAATGACAAGTGGTCACTAAAAGATTGGCTGTAGGATGACACTTATCATGATGACTCCATCATTCTGAAAAACTACAAAGGCTTGTGATATTTTCTGAGGGACAAGACACTTTGGATCTTCTCACCTGCAATTGTCCTAACAATATTTGATAATGCTCCTTCATCTGAGATCATGTCCCTGCGCCTTAGAAGGAAAAGGTTTATCCGTGTAAATTCTACTTGGACGTGGAAGAGAAAGGGTTAATACAAAATCCAAAGGAACATTTAATACGTTTGGATTTAACGTAAGTGCTTAGCACAGAATAACCTCTGAAGCCAAATCAGCTATAGATTATTCATTTCTTGCCTGAAATGTAACAAATGACTTTTCCGTTTCCGACCAAGAAATCTCACAGTCATTGCTTGAATTCATTTAGCACGAAGAAAGCAAAGCATTTATCACAGAACAAATTCCCAAAGTCACCAAACACAGAAAGTTTGAATGTAAGGCTTCTGAAAGTTCTGGACTTTTGAAGGGACAATGAGCGGATGCGATACCTGTGCCTGTCAGATATCTGGAAGACGTCCTCGAAGAGTTAAATCAGTGGGTAATGATGAGAACCACAGGGCCAGGATGGGGAGTAGACAGAGTTTGTAGAATCTAGGGCCATTGAGGTAAGCGGGAAAACCTTTTTAGATGAAAAAATAACCTTTACATACACTATATGTAAAAAGTATTGGGACAACTACACATGGCACCCACAGAAGGTTTTATGACATCCCAATCTAAACCCATAGGCATTAATATGTTGGTCCCGCCATTGCAGTTAAACAGCTTTCACTCTTCTGGGAGTTTTCAACAAGATTTTGGGTTGTGTCTGTGGGAACTTTTGCCTATTCATCAAGAAGAGCATTTGTGAGGTCAGACACTGATGGTGGGGGAGGGGGCCTGGCTCACAATCTCCATTCTAGTTCCTCCCAAAGGCGTTGGATGGGGTTGAGGTCAGGGCTCTGTGCGGCCAGTCAAGTTCTTCCACACCAAACTCACCAACCAAGCAACCAACCAACCAACCAAGCAACCAACCAACCAACCAACTATGTCTTTATGGACCTTGTGCACTGGGGCACAGTTATGATGGAACAGAAAAGGAACGGACCCCAAACTGTTCCCACAAAGTTGAAAGCTACAATTGTCAATAATGTCTTGGTATGTTGAAGCATTAAGATTTCCCTTCATTGGAACTGAGGAGCCGAGGCCGACCGATGAAAAACAACCCCATAGCATTATCCGTCCTCCACCAAACTTTACAGTTGGCACAATGCAGTCAGGCAGGTAACGTTCTCCTGGCATTCACCAAACCCAGACTCCTCCATCAGACCGCCAGATAGAGAAGCGTCACTCCACAGAACACGTTTCCATTGCTCCAGAGTCCAGTGGCGGTGGCGGCTCTACATCACTCCATCTAACAATTGGCATTGTGCTTGGTGATGTAAGGCTGGCATGCAGCGTTGGTGACTTTTTAATGCACTATGCTCCTCAGCACTCGGCAATGCTGCTCTGTAACTTGCTGAATTGCTGTGGTTCCTAAATGCTTCAATTTTGCAATAACACCACTCACAGTTCATGGTGGAATATCTAGGAGGGAAGACATTTTAGGAACTGACTTGTTGCAACGGTGGCATCCTATTACAGGACCACGTTTAAATTCAGTGACCTCTTTAGAATGACCCATTCTTTCACAAATGTTTGTATGGGTGATTTAATGGCGAAGTGCTGGATGTTATACACCTGTGGCAATGGGACTGAATGACATACCTGCATTCAATGATTAAGAGGTGTGTCCCAATGCTTTTCTCTATATAGTGTATTTTTATTGGACTCTTTGCCTGAGTTGCTGTTGATACTGTAGGTACTGGTACGATGAGCGCTTCCCTCTTGTCTTTAGTGAGTAATTCCCCCTGCCACACAGGCATAGACGTTAAATGTGTGGCTGGTGGAAGTTGGAACCTCTGTAGAGAGAAGTGACCGACTGAAGATAGCCAATGTTATATATAAGAGAGGTGAGGGATGCAAAGAGAAGAGAAGCTGCAGAAGCCATGGAGGATCGAGCTGTTATCCATCACATCATTATGAACTTAGATCTGATCGATAGCAGCTCAATCCTACGTGTCAGAGACATGCCGGACCCGCTCACTTGACAGATATAAGTTTCAGCACTAGATATAGCAGCTCTGTAAACAGGATACAAAGCAGCTGTATATCAAAAAGTAAAAATAATTTCTAATAAAAAGTAGTTAGAAAGTTGCAGCAAACACACTGATACACATTTTTTGTTATATATATATAAAGTGATTTCAAAGCAAAGGTGTTAAGACTGGTATGTTCCCAACATTGTTCTCTTCTCAGTGTAAGGGCAGATACAGACGGACGTTGCGTTTTTGCGCGCGCAAACAACACAGCGTTTTGCGCGCGCAAAAACCATTTGACAGCTGCGTGTGTCATCCGTGTATGATGCGCGGCTGCGTGATTTTCGCGCAGCCGCCATCATAGAGATGAGGCTAGTCGACGCCCGTCACTGTCCAAGGTGCTGAAAGAGCTAACTGATCGGCAGTAACTCTTTCAGCACCCTCGACAGTGAATGCCGAACACAATATACAGCAACCTGTTAAAAAAAAAGAAAAAGTTCGTACTTACCGAGAACTTCCCGGCCGTTGCCTTGGTGACGCGTCCTTGGTGACGCGTCCTTGGTGACGCGCCTCTCTTGACATCGGGCCCCACCTCCCTGGATGACGCGGCAGTCCATGTGACCGCTGCAGCCTGTGCTTGGCCTGTGATTGGCTGGAGCTGTCACTTGGACTGAATTGTCATCCCGGGAGGTCAGACTGGAGGAAGAAGCTGGGAGTTATCGGTAAGTCAGAACTTCGTTTTTTTTACAGGTTCATGTTTATTGGGATCGGTAGTCACTGTCCATGGTGCTGAAACAGTTTAACTCTTTCAGCACCCTGGACAGTGACTATCTCCGGACTTCGCGTACCGGAATTTTTTTTGCCGGGTTCGGCCAAAACGAGTTCGGCCGAACCCGGTGAAGTTCGGT
The DNA here is from genome assembly GCF_050947455.1 of Rhinoderma darwinii. Classification (NCBI taxonomy): domain Eukaryota; kingdom Metazoa; phylum Chordata; class Amphibia; order Anura; family Rhinodermatidae; genus Rhinoderma; species Rhinoderma darwinii. The sequence continues at coordinate 23,625,609 of NC_134693.1, read as the reverse complement.
TCGATTGTCCGGGTTCGCTCATCTCAAAGACACTCCATTTGGATGTTTGGAAACAGAAAACACGTGGTGCTTTTCTGGTTACATTCATCCTTTTGACAGCTGGTGCGCTGTTTCAGTCGGTTCGCTGCGCAAAAAGCACGGACTGTCTGTACTGCCCCATAGACTTGTATTCGTCTGTGCGTGGCGCGTGAAAACCACGCGGCCCGCACGGACCGAATACACGCTCGTGTGAATCCCGCCTAAGGACCTTGCAAACAGCGCCAAAGATCTCAGCTTCTTGGTCATTTGCAGAAGAGGTTAGGGTTAACGACACTATGACCTGAAGTTTCAGGTTTAGATAACCCCATTAGTCTTACAAGATATATTTCCCCCTATCTACCTCCCGTTACTTGCCTCCCTCTGTGCTGCCCCTCAGGCAGGGCAGTGCAATAAAATAGAAATCTTTTTATTTGGTATTGACGTGCTTTCCTTAACTTTCTTGCAATGCGTTCCAGTGTATCACACTCTCGGCACTTGATATAAAGTATTACTTAGAATTTGTATTGTATAAAGGGTTTTTAGCATTCCCTCTTAAGGGTCATTACCTGTCTGGATTTAGAATATCTCTGCTGGGGCACAGCAGATTCAGGCAAAATGGCCAAACCACTGATTGACTCACCTGTATTCAAGTCGAGAGGTACTTAATACCCAACCTGACAATTCCTGCTGCTGCTCTGATCCTTGATGCCAAAAGGGAAAGAAGTGCGCAATCATGGCCGCCGGGCCATGTACTTGCCTGAAGTGTTTACTAAAAGGCAGAGTGTTCCTCGCTGTCAGTATTTCAGGAACAGAATCAACACTGGAATGAGTCATAGAGACGGGAGAGAAGGAGATCAAAGATGAAGAGTGGAAATTTTTTGTATATTAGATGCTGTAAAGGGAAAACAAGTCAAACCCACTACTCGCATTAAGGTCTGACTCATGGCAGGATAGCTGCTCCCCTGAGGGCTCGATTAGACATCTTAGGCTAAGTTTACATCTGCATTGTGCAGTTCCATTGTTCTGCTCCGTCAGAGGAGTAGAACAAGGGAATTTCTGAACCAACGGTTCCGTTGCACAACGAACACCGCCGGTTGCTGATGAAACCCATTGACTTTAATGGGTTCCGTCTACTTTCTGTCGAGGTGTCCATGATTTTACCAGACACAATAGCGCAGCATGCTGCACTATTGTCTCTGGTAAACCCTGCCGGATCTGCGATGGAGTCCCCTAATGGAGCCTCCAATGAAGATGTGAAATGAGGAGCATCTATAATCGAAATAAAAAGAAATCACTTGTAAATATAATTTATCAAGTTAAGAAAATCTATTTTGCAGTTACATGGATATATCAGTGTCTGGGAGCCTACAAAATCTGGGTGATATCTCCTATGACTGGAGCAGTAATGGCTGAATACCGTCAAGCGTGGGTGGCTATGGGGTCTTTGGAGCTTCAGTCCTGGTTGGTCCTATTCTCTTTTCTATTAAGTGCTAAGAACCTGTGCAGGACTAACCTCTCAATAGGAACTGTCATGATCACAAACAAGGGGTGAGGAGACGCCCTTCTATATTGGGTGCCACTTTAATGGCGACTCTTCGATCTTTGCTATTGGTTCCCCTCCGCTATCACTGTGTATATCACGTATCAGACTCCACTCCAGTCTTTCTATCATTAGAAAGATTATACAGGTAAAGAGACCCGTATATAACATTACATGTAATGCTAGATACACTCCTCTATCGGGTGTATCTAATCAGGTAAAAATGTTAATCTTAAATGCGGAATAAAAAAAATAATTATTTTGTGACAAACAAAATGTACACACTAAAATATTTACATCTCTTCATTAAAATTAGAGGAACTCAACTATTCTGTTAGGGATCTGCCTGAAGTCAATCTTGTTGACTGTTTCCAATGACAACTAGCAGAATTGTGATTGCAGCTCTGGAATATAATATAGGTTTTAACTCCAGGTCAGTACAAGATAAGTAATGTAATATTTTTACACAATTCTATGTAGATAATATCTATATATAAGTTGTAAAATGGGATCCAAAGTAGGATTTACCCAATAACACGGAATGTCACATAATAGCGAATAACTTAGTTATAAAGTAACAACATCAGCAATATGAGTATACATAAAAAAAAAAAAATGTAACAGTTATAATTGTCAGTGTATAAAGTACAATTTCTGATATGGCATCTTCAGAAAAGCAAAGGGAAAGAGACACTCTAAGAGAAAGGCAATAAAGTGGAAGAACTAGCAGGCGAGGTTCTGTATATACTCAAAGGACGCCAAATGTTGCACAATTTAGGGGTGTCCTCTAATCTATATATCCGATCAATATTATTCAAGTGACATGAACAAAACGAAACACAATTTTATTAAAACTTTTAACTCATAAGGTATAACTAACATCGTGGCTAGACATTGGCACATCATTTGTAACGACCCATTACACAAGGACATCCTCCCAAAACCACAGATGACGTATAGAAGAGCCATGACACTACGTAACGCTCTGGCCCTGAGTTGGCTTCGTGCCAATAAATCTGCAGCGAGAAGCATGTTCCCCACCTTATCAGGCTCATATAGGTGCGCAAAAAAAAGATGTCTCTGTTGCAATAACATCTCCCACAAAACACATACTTTTTTGTCAAAAGCAACTGGGAAAGTATTTAATATCAATACATTCCTTAGACTTCGTTCACATCTGCGTTGGGACTCCGTTCATGGGTTCTGTCTGAGATTTCCGTTAGGGGAACCCATGAACGAAATCTAAACTGAAACAAATGGAAATCATAGGTTTCCGTTTGTATCACCGTTGATTTCAATGGTGACGGATCTGTTGCAAATGGTTTCCGTTTGTCATTGTTGTTTAAGGGTTCTGCCGTTTTGACGGAATGAATAGCGCAGTCGACTACGGTATTGATTCCTTTAAAACGATGGAACCCTTATACAAGGGTGACAAACGGAAACCATTTGCATCGGATTCGTCACCATTGAAATCAATGGTTTCCGTTTGTTCCAGTTTGGATTCCGTTCATGGGTTCCCCTGACGGAAAGGTCCGACGGAACCCATGAACGGAACCCAGACGCAGATGTGAACGAAGCCTTAACTGTAGCAGCGATTTTGTGATTTATATTACCCAGTGCCCTTGTGATCTCCAATACCGAGGCCGCACTATACAGCCCCTACGGATACGTACCAATAAGCATTGGTCTAACATTAATTCTGGTTGCTTGAAACATGGAGTCTCTCGCCAATTTGCCATGCACCATAATTGTAAACGCGATTGGCTGAAATTACTCCCATAGAACAAATCGGCAATACTGTCCAAATAGATCCCAAAAGTTGAGACAAAGAGAGAACTATTGGATTTATAAATTATCCACGTTGCACCCCAATGGTCTGAATGATATGATAGAGACTAACCTATGAAATACCATTGGTAGGATTGGTCTCTACACTATTACATTATCCCTCATTTTTAGTATCTTCCTCTTTATGTTCATTCTTCTTCATTTTTTCTGTTTTGTTTTGTTTGTTTTTTTGTGTTTTTTGCTGTCGGTTTTTTTTCTTTTTTTTCTTTGCTGTGTTATGTTTAGCAGGATATTATAAATCCTGCTTGAGAACTTAATCCAGGATTGTCATTAGTAACGTTATTATATCTGTGGTTGTCTTCTATTGAAGACATTATACCCCCTGCTTCTTATCTACTACTGTTCTACCTGTGTGTCAGTCCTTAGTGTAATTCTGGTATTCTATTTATGAATCAGGAGGCTCAGGATGACCAGCGCTATAGGTCATCTCCAGATAGGAAAATGCTGTAGTCATGGAATTATGGGAGAACACAGAATAAAGTGAATATAACTGATAAAATAAATCTATGATATTTAATAGACTCAGTGATTATAACCAGTAAGAATTAGAACTGATTACACCAACGGCACAGGAAGCGTTTTTGGATACAAATTATTAATTTATTTCTTTTGTAAACACTCAGGATCGGTGTTATGTTTGAGACAATATATGAGTATATGTAGTGCACTTTCACCTGCTGACAGTCAGCCTGACTATTGGTCCCTCTCAGCTGCCTGTCAAAGTTGAAACCTTTGAACCTGTGCCCACGACTCATCACTTTGTAGTGGGTTATTTTAAGTGTTTTTTACGTGTATACATGAGTGTGCTCATTTCCCTTTATGTAATGGCCTGATGTAGACACCAGATCGATGTTGAAACGCGTAGCCACATCATTTAAGGCTATTTCAAACTGAGTATTTTGGCGCTATTTTTGATGCGGAAACCGTGGCACAAACAGCGCCAAAAAACACCCAAAATTGCCTGCCATCTATTCAAATGGGAGGTGGAGGTGTTTTTTTTTCCAGTGAAAAACGCTTGCGGGAAAAAGAAGCGACATGCCCTTTCTTTGGGCACTTCCGTCTCTGACCTCCCATTGACATCAATGGGAGGCTGAAATTGCGTTTTTTTGCAGCGGTTTTTGCTGCAGCGCTCAATGGCCGCAGGTGAAAAACGCGGCAAATGTTCTGCCGGCAGGTCAAAATCTGCCTTAAAATTCCTGAAGGAATTTTGAGGCAGTTTTCTCCGCCTGCAAAAAAACTCAGTGTGAACATAGCCTTATGGATTTTTATTTATTTATTTATTTAATTAATAATAAATAACTTTGATGTTAGGCCTTGTTCACACGGCGATAAAAAAACAACAACGTGTAAACGCGTCAAAAACGCTAGCGTTTTTGCAAAGCACTTTTTAAAGTAGAGGTGTTTTTGACGCATTTTTTGACTTGTTTTTGGCGTGATTTTTGGCGCATAATTAGGACTCTCATTGACTATGGGAATTATGTGCGTTTTGCTGATTTAGTCCACAGGAGGAGAGATTCAATGAGCATATTCGCCTCCTAGAAAGACGTACGTACATCTTTCACTGCAATGTAAACTTTTAATTGTGGGTTAGAGACAAGGCAAACTATAGTTATGACTCGTGATCGTGATCATTTGTTTTTCCTACTTAGAGAATTCATTTAACTTTTTCTCTGTTTAAGAATCTTCTTGTTAAGCAAAGAAAATGTGTGAAGTGACCTCTGTTGGTCAAAATGGTTATTACAGTTTTATTTACGTTCAGTTTTAAAAAAGATGCAATGATGGATGATCTCTATAGAACCAGATGCTTCATTATACTGTAGTCATGTTAATGTTGTTGTTACATCGGTTTGCATTAAAGTTTATTCGTGTGTTCTCCTAAAAGTATTATATATGTTTTCAGACGTAATTCGGGCATTTTACGCCTCGAAACACGCCTGAAAAAACGGCTCCATTACGCCGACAAACATCTGCCCATTGCTTTCAATGGGTTTTACGGTGTTCTGTTCCCACGAGCCTTAATTTTACGCGTCGCCGTCAAAATACGGCGCGTAAAAAGACGCCCACGAAAAACAAGTGCAGGTCACTTCTTGGGACGTTTTTGGAGCCGTTTTTCATTGACTCCAAAAAAAACAGCTCCAATAACGTCCGTAAAATACTCCGCGAAAAACGCGAGTTGCTACAAAACCTTCTGAAAATCAGGAGCTGTTTTCGCCTGAAAACAGCTCCATATTTTCAGACGTTTTTGGTCACTGCATGTGAACATACCCTTAAAATGTGCCCATCACACCCTATACACCAGTGTGCTGCAACCTCGGCTTCTGCATCTGTTTTGCAACTGAGAACTCCAAAAATGCCCAAAACTTCCACAACATTCCATTATGCCCAGGCAGTCACAGGCTTTATAGATACGACGCTGAGAGTAGAGATGATAGAAATTATTTGCCATGTTTGAGAATCGGTATGATGCACATTATGGAGAAACAACAAAGGGGTCCACAGGATAGGGGATAAATGTATGATTGCTTGGGGCCCCACTGATCACTAGAGATGGGGTCCCAAGTCCTGTATTCCTTATCATCTGCATGACCGCGGCGAGAAGGAGATTGAATGGTGGTCCATCATGTGCACTGCTTCTCCATACAACCACTACGGGAGTGATGGAAACAGCCGAGCCGATAATCTAATATCACATCTGTAGCAGAACATGGACTTAAGGCCCTTTTACATAAGTCAATAATCCTGAGCATTGCCCTGTGTAAGCAGGGAAACTACTGGCTGATGATCGAGTAATCGCTCGTTCATCGACTGATCGACTCGTTCATACGGCCAATAAAATGGACACTAGTCGGCAGCACATCTCCCTGTGTAAACAGGGAGAAGTGCTGCCGACATGATGGAAATGTATGGGGATGAATGATGGTAGTAACGATCGCACGTCCCCATGCATAGCCGATCATTGCTCCTTGTGAAAGGAGCAATCGAGCGTCGATCGACGATCAGTCTCACTGATCAATGCCTGTTTTCATGGCTCCATACCAGGCTATTCAAAAGGACCCTTAATGTCAGACTGCGGTTCCTTGGGTCCACCAGAGGAAATGATTCTGCGGACCCACCTATCATCTTTACAGAGTATGTGCACAACCCATAAACTTCGTTGCTACCATTGTATACACAGGCCATATCATCAAATCATACACATCATATCATAGGTTATTTAATTTAGTTAAGTGATTAACTCCAAATGTCTTTTGCTGGACCTTTGGTGACTATTATTGTGTCAGAGCCTGGGTTGACCTGAGGAACTTCTGGTGAGTTACTCCGACCCTGGACTTAGCGGTCAATACACTGGACGATTAGCTTGTTGCCGATAATTGCCCAGTATAAACAGGGCAGCGATCTGCAGATGAACGAGCAAACGCTCGATCATCTCCTGGTCGTATCGTTTTAAAAAAGTGAAATATTATCGTTGTCGGCAGCACATCTCCCTGTGTAAACAGTGAGACGCGCTGCCGACATGATAATAATGTATGGGGACGAGCGATCGGGGTAACGAACACTTGTCCACATCCATAGCTCCGTGTGGCAGGAGCAAACGATCGCCGATCAACGATGCCTCGTTGATCGGCACTCGCTGCACCAGCCGAGTGTCGGCCTGTGTAAAAGGGCTTAAGTGATCACTTGACGTCAGATACTGGGCATTGATGATAACAATGGATCACCACTGACTGGATATAGTTACCAATATATTTTTAGTGACCGAACACAAATTCAGGGAGTGAACACACATTGATTTATTCAATAGACTAAGATATTAATACTTTGCGAGACAATCCCAAATGTGATCATCCACTCTTATTAGACCAGTTACTAAATATTACTGCTATTATAACAGAATTGATGTTATCTGATTATAAGGCAGTATTAATAAAACCCAATCAATATAAATTATTTATTATGTAAAAAATAAATTCTTAAAAAATACAAAAATTGTATATATATTTTTTGCATTCTGGTAGCTCAAAATAATTTTAAAGCAAGAAAACTAATAGGAAAAGTAGTGAAGTTGAGGCTACGTAGCTGTTCTTGTTCCAAGGTCTCAAAGTTTCCTTCACCAATGTCATTGTTTTCCAATTACCATTTACAACTTGAATTCCTGATTCATGACTTTAGGAAATAAAAAAGGGAAATAAATCTGCCCACCACTGCTACCAAGAAACAAATGAGTGTTCGTAAAATATATCATTGGTGACCTTTAATTGCCTTCAATGGGTTTTTAATTGGAATACATTGATCGGGTAAATAAAGTATCTGAGTTTGCAATCTATAAACCGTATTACCCTTAATAAACACACTAAAGGTTTTAATTACTATTACGCTCATTGATTGCAATTCATTAGGTTTATGTTAAGCTCATGGAGTAACCATAGAATTCTGAGTGTCGTTATATGATTGGTCGTATTGTTCTGGGAGATACAGATTGTTACATATTCCATGTCTGGATATTATAATGTATAATATTGGATAAGGAAGTCAAAAATAGTAATTCATAAGAAAAGTTCTGTAAAATTTGAGTTAATGGGAATTTGCAAGTATTTAATTTTAGTTTCATTAATTAGATGTACGGTAAGTCTGTGGAAGAGAAATAATGTGTTTAGATGGTTAATGCTGTAGCTATTTCTTTTTAATTTTCCAAAACTTTCCTAAAGGCGGTCATATTGGAGACAAAAACGTTCTGCATTGTATGTATAGACCGTACAGCAAGATGTGTGCCCTGTATGGTAGCTGCAATGAGTGGGAGTGAATCGTCAGAAAAATGGCCCAGACTACTACAGTGTGTAGGACCCTCAGCCTCTTTACAGTTGTGTTTATCTATCCCTCATACCTGTTGTGGACCTGTGAGTTTTCCCCATCTGTCCCCTCCTGTCTGCCCCTGGATTGCATGTTTCCACCCCCACCCCCTGGTGTGGCATCTGGTGGGCAGCAGGCAGCATGATGCATCGGCAAGGGAGCCCAATGCCTCTGCCAGGTCGGAGGAAAGCGTCATGCATAATGACAGACAGCCTCCAGCATGAAGGTGGGGAGGAGGCTTCCCCCTGACGTGTTGGCGGCTGTCCTGGCACGGAGGAGGCTTCCCCCTCACGTGTTGGCGGCTGTCCTGGCACAGAGTGACGCTGGCTAGGTAGAGGATGCCAGATAGGAGGATATAGGCAAGTGGTTGGCAGGAGCACACATAAGATGACAAGGGAGCCTGCTGCTGCACAGTGAGGAGCCCTGGGACTAAATCCCCCACAAGAGACCAGAAGAGTGTTGGGTCTACCCTCCGTCAGTTGAACAGGGAAGAATTGTGAGTTGCTGCCATCAGTCTAGATGCTAGAGGAGGGAGAAGTGTAGCTGTTTTACCAGTTAAATCCGTGTGGCTTGCCTACCATACCAGCTTTAGAAATAGGTGCTGTGTTGTATGAGAATGACACTGTTGAAGTTACTATTGAGAGTTGTTGAAACCTGTGTAATACTTTGAAAGGGTGCTGCAGGTCTAGTGATCTCAAAGGGGCAGGTGCTACCAATAAAGACTAAAATGGCACTCATCCTGAACCTACCTGCCCTATCCTGTCTGTTGCGTACTAGGCGGCCCAGCAATCTGAACCACCGATGTAAGGAAAGGGAGAGGAGCTGCGGTGGTAGTAGCTAGCCACTACCATGGTCCATGTGGCACAAGTGGTTCTCTAGGATTTGACCCCACATCACAGCTAAAAGTTGGGCGGTGTAGCTTCCGCCTCTAGGTATTCCGCGAAAGGTAGTGGGTAGCTCCCACTGTGAAGTGCAGGGGTGACCTGTGTTGACCTGTCATACTAGGTCAAATGAGAGAGTCAAGCGCAACCGCCTTTGGGAGGAACTCCTGTGTGGCCGACGTCCCCCACTCTCGGTTCAGCAGTGAATTATCATTTATGTGTTTCTAACTTGTGCAAGATACTAGTATAGAACTCTGTTAACGGAAAATGTGGTGGTGTCGCTTTTGTCCAGAGTACCTTGAACAAGTCTCTAGGAAGCAAAGGAGTAAAACCCCCTCCCCCAGAGACCAGGGAGAGACATAGGATCTACATACAGAGCCTTATCGGTGTGTATATAGTCTATAGCTTTGCAATCCTGCCTTATCTAGGCCTCCAACTGTACAATCGATCTGTTGTTTTTTCCCGCATCCTCTGCTAACCCTTTCCCAGTCTATATAGCAAAGCTTACTAGTGAGCTTCAGAAAACAGGAAGCCTAAACATGTGCCCTAGTGGCAAGTGTGAGTACTGCAATACTTTAAGATTTTTTTTTAATGTAAATGGTCACTACCAAATATAAAATGTAAAAATAAATATATAAAATGAAAACCTAAATTAAATAATATGTCAACTCAACATAAACATTGGTGCATGACACTAAGATAGGATAATGATAGAGCAAAGTGCCAGTGGCGCTAGGAAAGGGCGTGCCACTTTGTTCACCTGTTGGCCTCTTTTTTGCACATGGACAAAGAGTGTCCCGCTGCTGTAATCTGCTGTGATCTGTGCAAAAATCACAGCAAGTTTACAATTCTTCTGCAGCGCCACCACAAGGGGAAAAAAAGCTTGAGGGACTCTCTTCTTTAAACTCATAGCATATTTGAAACTGGGTTTTCTAAACCAGACAACTCCTTTAAGAACGTAATCATGCAGGTTGCCCATGAAGTTCGCCCATTCATCCAAAAATTAATTTAATACGAGTCATATTAACCGAAAAAAAAAAAAGGAATTCATTGTAACTGCCTCCAACAAACCATGAAACTCATTTCACTAGAAAATGGCTTGTCTCTTTGAAGTGTGATAATAAGAGGCCGGTATGGCACTGTGGCCTAGCCCGGCAGTGAACCGGCTAATCTTTCAAAACCACAATTCTATTTTACGTAGCTCCCTATATAGCTGAGCAGCCGCTTCCAAGGAATACCGCCTGGGATGCCTGTTAGAAGTCTGTTCCAATCCTTACAAGCACTGGGTATAAATGTTCTAGATAGTTGAAATAACCACATCAAAGTCCCCGACTCTGTAGAACGCCTCTCGCCCTAAACTGACCTGCATTGTGCCCCTTGTTGCTGCCGTTCTTCATGTCAGTCCCCACAGCCCAAGGTATTGGATGGATTTGTAACAAACCCGGTGTCTCTGGACATCGTCCCAGAACATCATTAAGGCAAAGATTAACATCTCAATTTACGCATCTTTCCCGGTACATCGCATGTAGATAAACAAAGCTCCGCAGCAAAGATTTATACAAATATCTGAAACAAACAAATAAAATGAAGGTCATGTCAAGGATACTGTGCAGAATACAAGTTATATTATAAAACTAGTAGAAATGCTTTATTATTCCTCATGTTATTCATATATTCAGGCCAGTAATGCAAAACTGCATTTTGTTTTTTACACCGACTTTGATGTGACAGGGAGAGACATTAAAAATAATGAACCGTTTGCTCTAATCGGCATTTTTACTAATGCACAATGTTATCGGGCTAATAATTCTGTAAAGCATCAGCACAGGTCCCATTTACTCTGCCAGATCAATTTTCTATGTTTAAGATTTCAGACATTGAATGTAATTCCCGGGTCATGGCATGCAGCTTGCTGTGATATTTACAGATGTAGTAGAACTGAGTTTGTTAGATGTAGCAACGAGCACTTTGTCATTAGGCACAACTCATTTTAATGTCCCAGTCTTTGATTTGTGGTTTGACACAGGCTGAGGATAAATTCACTCATTGTCTTAAAGAAAAACTTCAATCAAATATTCATAATTAGTCAAATGGACCTACTAAGTAAAACATCCGGAGCAATATACAGAATCGTTTTTAAAACCCCCTCTATATGTAGCGGAATAAAATCCACGTGGAATTGAGGGCATGCAGTGGATTTTCTAATCCGGAGTGTGTCATTCCAGTTGCGGATTTGTTGTGGATTTTTTCGTCGCAGATTTTCATCTCTAAAATGGAGAGGAGAGCTCTGACTATTACCAGTATTATGTGCAGTATATGTAGGGGCGGGTAGAGCAGGAAGTTTGTGAGGAGCCGCTTCAGCCAATAGTTGCAGAGCAGGAAGTGATGTCATAGAAGGGGGCAACCCTGCTACATAGATATTATGCTATAAAGCACTAGGAGGAATTTGAAACTTCTAAGGATAGGTCCAATGTGTAATTCAATTATTATAATGTTCGGGTATGATTGTATAAAGGCTGTTTATATGCAGAGATTTAGTGATTAGATGTGAATGATACCTTCAAAACAGTAATGACAGTTTTATAATGCGAGACCATTCATTGTGAGGACTCATGGAGTTATGGACGGCAGCGTTTAGAATGGCTGGACACTCCATGTGCTGCCTTGTATTGCCTCCATGAGTAATCCTTCCTTCTAGGGTAAAAAAAAAACTCTGTAATACAGCCTCTCATGTCCATGGGCTGTGTCTCATCTTGCAGCTCAGCTCCATTCAATTGAATGGGGTTGAACTGCAATACCAGACACATTCGATAGATAAGAGTGGCGCTGTTTCTGAAAAAAAAAAAAAATCCTTTCATTAAATCTCCGAACCTCTTTAAAGAGGCTCTGTCACCATATTTTGCAACCCCTATCTGCTGTTGCAGCAGATAGGCGCTGCAATGTAGATTACAGTAACATTTTTATTTTTTAAAAACGAGCATTTTTGGCCAAGTTATGACCATTTTTGTAGTTATGCAAATGAGGCTTGCAAAAGTCCAAGTGGGTGTGTTTAAAAGTAAAAGTACAACTGGGCGTGTATTGTGTGCGTACATCGGGGCGTTTTTACTACTTTCACTAGCTGGGCGTTCTGACGAGAAGTATCATCCACTTCTCTTCAGAACGCCCAGCTTCTGCCAGATCACGCTGTGACGTCACTCACAGGTCCTGCATCGTGTCAGACGAGCGAGGACACATCGGCACCAGAGGCTTCAGTTGATTCTGCAGCAGCATCGGCGTTAGTAGGTAAGTCGATGTAGCTACTTACCTGCAAACGCTGATGCTGCTGCAGAATCAACTGTAGCCTCTGGTGCCGATGTGTCCTCGCTCATCTTACACGATGCAGGACCTGTGAGTGACGTCACAGCGTGATCTGGCAGAAGCTGGGCGTTCTGAAGAGAAGTGGATGATACTTCTCATCAGAACGCCCAGCTAGTAAAAGTATTAAAAACGCCCCGATGTACGCACATAATACACGCCCACTTGGACATTTACTTTTAAACACGCCCACTTGGACTTTTGCAAGCCTCATTTGCATAACTACAAAAATGGTCATAACTTGGCCAAAAATGCTCGTTTTTAAAAAATAAAAACGTTACTGTAATCTACATTGCAGCGCCGATCTGCTGCAATAGCAGATAGGGGTTGCAAAATCTGGTGACAGAGCCTCTTTAAGCAAGAAAGGCAGATGCTTTGAAATGAGTAGCTGAACTTGGTTGCTCAAATTTTATTTGTCAGCTATTACTAAACCCTTCAAGCAATGATGCGTGCAGAGACTGGTGGATTTAGGCATGATGGCGAAGATTTATTGTTTTGACGTCCCCCAATCCCGATGATCCAGGTTTCCTATGAGAGGGATACATAGATAAAGTATTCTGTATAGAAATACTAAATGAACGGACCAACCCATCCAACTCTGCCTGTAACGGAACATACAACTACCAGCGGGCATTGCTGCCGAGTACTGGGCACTGATTAACACACTTGTGAGAACGTACCACTTGTTAGCTGGCTGATTACCATGCTAGATTTTGATTTAACATGCTAAACAACCTCATAAGCATAGCAATCTACCCAACAAGTAAGCCTATGGAGACGGAGAATGTAAAGAGCAGCTACCGTAGAACGTATGCTATATAGATACCATATATATATATATTTAGTCATGGATACATATATTTCTCAGTTACCTTCAAATAAAATAGCAATATATTCAAATCAAAATCCTGCCACTGGTTCTCCAGGTTGAATAAATATACGGTTAAGTCAGGATCTGGATTCCTGGTGGCAGATATCTACCCTAGTCCTGCACACAACGGAATGATTGCCTAATATCTACCATTAAGACTGTAATAATTGATGTCACCAAAATCTTGTGCAATCTGTGGGAAGTCGGTGGACAGAACCTAGTGACACATGTAGCATGATATTGCCTGCCCGCTCCCTGCTCAACCAAGGGGGCAAAGAGGATTTGAGTCAGCAAGAGTCCTATTCACAAAAAATGTCTGTATATAAAAGCTGGTTGACTTCTAGTGGATGACTGGAGATCGTCTTTACTGGGGTTGTATGAGGTTAGAGAAAAATGTCTGCTACTTTTCAAAAACAGCACCACTATGTGTCCCTCTCGTAGGAAATTTGGAAACATTTTATTAGAGGAACTTTGACATCCTACCAAAATACAATAGTCCCTATAAGAACTCGGTTAAGTATTGCTCTTTACTGCAGAGCCGGTCAGGAGTCCGTGTGCCCCCTTACAATGCTCCATGGGGTATCGTATGTATATGTATGTAATGTAGATAAATGTAAAGTTATGCATCTGGGTACGAACAACCTGCATGCATCATATGTCCTAGGGGGAGCTACACTGGGGGAGTCACTTGTTGAGAAGGATCTGGGTGTACTTGTAAATCATAAACTAAATAACAGCACAATGTCAATCAGCTGCTTCAAAGGCCAGCAAGAAATTGTCGTGTATTAAAAGAGGCATGGACTCGCGGGACAGGGATGTAATATTATCAGTTTACACAGCATTAGTGAGGCCTCATCTAGAATATGCAGTTCAGTTCTGGGCTCCAGTTCATAGAAAGGATGCCCTGGAGTTGGAAAAAATACAAAGAAGAGCAACGAAGCTAATTTAATGGCATGGAGAATCTAAGTTATGAGGAAAGATTAAAAGAACTAAACCTATTTAGCCTTGAAAAGAGACGACTAAGGGGGGACATGATTAACTTATATAAATATATTAATGGCACATACAAAAAATATGGTGAAATCCTGTTCCATGTAAAACCCCCTCAAAAAACAAGGGGGCACTCCCTCCGTCTGGAAAAAGAAAGGTTCAACCTGCAGAGGCGACAAGGCTTCTTTACAGTGAGAACTGTGAATCTATGGAATAGTCTACCGCAGGAGCTGGTCACAGCAGGGACAGGAGATGGCTGCAAAAAAGGCTTAGATAATTTCCTAGAACAAAAAAATATTCGCTCCTATGTGTAGAAATTTTTTACTTCCCTTTTCCCATTCCTTGGTTGAACATGATGGGCATGTGTCTTTTTTCAACCGTACGAACTATGTAACTATGTACAGAGCTATTCTTTCCTTCCCAATTTTTTTTCTATCGGATTCGTACGAAATCTGACAACAAGAAATCTCTGTATGATACCAGGAGAATACAGAGGTACAGTAAAGGTGCCATGCACTTCTATTTGTGCACTATTACGGCTCCATACAAGACAGAGGCATTGGCCATGATTGCTTGGTAACAGTTTAGGAATACCTGACAAATTAAAGTTGAGCTACTGAAGTCTTGCCTAAAGGGGCCATATGGGATTTGAGAGATAAGGTCTGTTTTTTCCCCCAGAAACAGTTCTACTCATTACCATGGACCTTGTATGATATTGTATGAATGTATCCCATTCACTTCAATTATACCTGACAGCCCATGGACAAAAGAATAGCTGTTTGCCAAAAAAAAGAAAAGAAGAAAACCTTTATTTTTGAGTCTCATACCACCCGGTTAAATGTATTTAGCTTGAAGAGAATTACTTGTTACTAGATAGTATTTGGCTAAACCAGGCAAAATATATTGAAGGTCGTTCAAACTAATGTGATCATCACTAATCTCTTAAAAGAGAAGAATAAAATACCGGACAATACAATGCAGCTCACTTCAAAATCGAAAGACCTGTGATATTTACAGCTGTTTGTCTAGAGTTTATGTCAAGGTACATAAGGGCAAATTTATCAATGTATTTACATCAGTTATCTGGTCTGAATGCATTAAAAAAAATATGGCATTTCGGCTAATCACCATATTTATTGAGCCTTTTTTTTTTATACATATGGAAAGTGGACACTTCAGAGTTGCGCTGTATGACAAATTTTTGAGCTTTTTCCGACACTTTTTCATGGTACAACAGTATTAATAAAACTACCCCATTGGTTTCTGGATAAAATATTGTATGCAACAAATTTTGTTTTACGTATAATATGTGTCCATTCTATGACTATTCTGCTCCATGCCTTTCTTATGTTTCATAGGAACCTCCTGCTCTGGAATGTCTTCCTAGACTCCTTAGTCCTTAATTGTAGGGACTCAAGTGAATAAAACTGACGGCAAAGCACCTCGTTTTTCAAATCTGAGGCTAGCCAAGTACCTCTGACCCAAACCAATCTATGAAGGGGAGTGGGCATTACATAAACACTCCATACACCAGGCTGTCTGTAAGAGGGTCAGTTTTTAGTGTATGTGGCCCTTGGCATTGACTCAGTACCCCACTTAAGTAATGGTGTCGAACATAGCAGGTATCAACAGAAACGTAACTTCACTCCACTTGGGGCAACGAGTGTAATGGTTACAACATGGCGCACTGCTTGGTGGTTACAGAATATGGTACACAGCGTCGCAGTTTCAGTCACAAATGGGCACAAAGCTTGGCAGTTACAGTAATTTAATGGGTACAGAGTTTGGCAATTGCAGACTCTTAAAAGGTACAGAGCTTGTCAGTTTCAGTTTTTTAGTGGGCACAGGGCTTGGCGGTTTTTAGTCATCTCTTCGTTGTCATAGAAGAACTCATGCCACCTTTGGTACACAGGACCTGCACAGCCATTCTCTGGCTGAGCCTCTGGTCACTCTCTTTTTAGCAGAGATCTACAGCCTTCATCTGCCTCGGTGCAGGAGCTCTCTCTACCTCTATAAGTGGTCCGTAGGTGGCCCAAGTCACCCACAGCAGCCAGCTCATATCAAGGTAACTTGTGCGTATCGCCAATCAGGATTCCCAGGATCTGCTATTTCATCTACAAATGCTGGCACAACCCAACTCCTCTCCAACGACCTTCCGGTCTCAGCCGTATTGTCGGTGCCGGGCGTCATCTCTTTCTTGCTCCACAGTGCCCAACTGTGACTCTCTCTGTCGGGCACTCTCACACAGTACACTAACACTCTCTCCATGAGGAACACCGCAGCACTACCCTAAATAGACTTGCTCCACCTATAAACAAAGCTTGTGTGGCGCCACATTCAGGCGTCCACACACATGACCAAAACCCACGTGTCCACCATGTTTGTAAAATAAACATGACTTGAGAATATAAAGACACAGTGACATCAGTCCATAAATACAGGGTGGGCCATTTATATGGATACACCTAAATAAAATGGGAATGGTTGGTGATATTAACTTCCTGTTTGTGTCACATTAGTATATGGGAGGGGGGAAACTTTTCAAGCTGGGTGTTGACCATGGCGGCCATTTTGAAGTCAGCCATTTTGTATCCAACTTTAGTTTTTTCAATGGGAAGAGGGTCATGCGACACATCAAACTTATCGAGAATTTCACAAGAAAAACAATGGTGTGCTTGGTTTTAACGTTACTTTATTCTTTCATGAGTTATCTACAAGTTTCTGACCACTTATAAAATGTGTTCAAAGTGCTGCCCATTGTGTTGGATTGTCAATGCAACCCTCTTCTCCCACTCTTCACACACTGATAGCAACACCGCAGAAGAAATGCTAGCAAAGGCTTCCAGTATCCGTAGTTTCAGTTGCTGCACATCTCGTATCTTCACAGCATAGACAATTGCCTTCAGATGACCCCAAAGATAAAAGTCTAAGGGGGTCAGATTGGGAGACCTAGGGGGCCATTCAACTGGCCCATGACGACCAATCCACTTTCCAGGAAACTGTTCATCTAGGAATGCTCGGACCTGACACCCATAATGTCACCCATAACTTGTAAATAACTCATGAAAGAATAAAGTAACATTAAAACCAAGCACACCATTGTTTTTCTTGTGAAATTCTCGATAAGTTTGATGTGTCACATGACCCTCTTCCCATTGAAAAAACTAAAGTTGCATACAAAATGGCCGACTTCAAAATGGCCGCCATGGTCAACACCCAGCTTGAAAAGTTTTTCCCCTCCCATATACTAATGTGCCACAAACAGGAAGTTAATATCACCAACCATTCCCATTTTATTTAGGTGTATCCATATAAATGGGCCACCCTGTGCAATTTAACATGTGTATAAGGAAACAGTTCCAGTGCACTTTTGTGAAGCACCCCCTGATCACCAAGAAGGACTGAGAGCTTTATACAACCGTCATCATCTCAGACATGAATGCAGCTCTGGAGCACAGCAGTCTACCAATCATGGGACAAAGATAGGCAACCAAAGTGCAGCTGTATTCCCAAGATTCTTACTGCTATGTAGATTGGTTATCTGCAACTTCAATGCATTCATAGTATAGGAAGTGCAGCCTTATCTTGTTACCTGCAGTCTCAGTATATTTATTTTGGTGGTAGCCGGTAAAATAGAATATCCTCCATAGGAGTCTAACATTTATAAGTGGTGACCGACCTCAAATGAAAATCAGCATTGACAAGGAATTGTAATTTCTCTTAAACTGGTGGAGATTTATTAATTCTGTCCTAAAAGTAGACAGGATAAAACGAAACCAGACCAGCAAAATGTATCACACTAGTGCACGCTGTATGATATATGTGGCGCATCTTGCTAGACATGTTAGACACTTTCTCTTCCTTACGTCACCTATTGGCTGTTGTACTATTTTCTGGCAAAACAATGGCGCACATCGTTAGCAAATCTTACAACTCCTCTCAGCCATGCCTCTTTTTCTAAGCACTTTTTAAAACTGCCTAAGAAGGTAAACAAAAAATGTCTGAAACACATGACAAGTGTGGTCCGCACTGTGTATGACACTTTTTTGCCACAATTTGTGGTAGAATTTTGCGCATTTTGTTTAATAAATCTCCCCCAATTATTGTGTCAGAGCCTGGGCCCAGCGGAGGATTCTGTGCTACTCTGTTGCGCCAATTCAACCTTACCTTTAGGTTGGATTCACACCCAGGCTTGATGCGTGTTTTGGTGACGGAATGTTTTGTACTTTTTTTGGCCCAAAAATCTGCGTCCAGATGTTACTTTAATGTCTATAGTTTAATGTGAGAAAGCTTACATACACAGCAATTTGGTTTGTGCTGTCTTTGTTGCGTTTTTGAACTTGGGAATTTTTTTTTCAAAACGCAACATGTTTTAGGAACTGTATGGCGCTTCTTTCTGACATTGTTTTTCCATAGGCTTCTCTATAGGACTTAAAAAAAACACAGGAAAAATTTACAAAAAGACAGTAAATAAAAAATGACAACAAAACGCATGTAAAAAAACGCCATTAAAATAAATATAAAATCACGGCTTTTTTTTTTACATGCGCTTTAGAATACTGGAAAAAAAAAGGGTGTGTGAAAAAGGCTTTAGAGATCCCACAGGGGGTTGTTACCCAAGACCAGCATTTCCCAACCGTTTCAGACTCGAGGCACCCCTGGAAAAAATAAAATTCCCCACGGCACAACTAACAAAAATTGTTTAGAGAAAGACAGAAAATGGCTAAAAACAAGCACTAGGGGGGCGCTCGCGAGCTGCTAACCAAGATGGCCGCATGCTGAGGTAGCTCCGCGACTCCTGGGCACAACAGCTATCAGACGCTAACTTTTGAGGTGAACTATCTCGCTATCACACCCCACTTTCTACCCCAGACGACCCCCTGCTCAGTTTGTTCATGGTCCGGAAGAATTTAGTGGGGCGAAAGGACTTAAAACCGCCGGAGTCCTCCGTCCCTGCCCCCACGCCTGAGAGCGCAACTTCTCCCGCCATGTCGGCAGGCTCCGAGGATGAGATACGGGCCTCACCCGAGCTCATTGCAGACTCGCAAGAGGACGGGTCCCAGCAACCTGATCCACAATTCACTACCAGAGATGCCTCCCTGCTTCTAAAATTTAAGCAGCTTCTACAGCAGGAACTACAACTTACAGCTTCTAAGCTGTCCAGGGATCTTACTCGGGAGATACGGGAGCTGGGAGCCCGGACAAATGTCCTGGAGACTAAAATGGATGACACCATAGAAGTCTTAAATGCGCACGATGCTGAATTCGATTCCCTGAGGGCAGATTTGGATTCCACTATGCTCCGACTAGAGGATTTTGAAAACCGTGCGCGGCGGGGAAACCTTCGAATTAGACGTTTACCTGAAACCTACGAAGATCTTAACTCCTCAGTTACTGCCCTGTTCCAGGAATTGGCGCCAGGCCTCCCTATAGACAGATTGGAGATGGATCGGGTCCACAGATCGCTCGGTCCCAAACGTCAAGATGGTAGGCCACGGGATATAGTGGTGAAACTTACCTATTATGCTACTAAAGAAACCCTGTCTCAAAAAGCCAGAGCTGCTTCATCCCTGCTGTTCCAGGGTCACGAATACCAAATCTTCGCCGATCTTTCCCCGATCACCATCCAAAAGCGGCGGAACATGAAACCCCTGCTGGCCGTCTTACAACATCGTCAGATTAGATACCGCTGGGGATACCCTTTCAAGCTCCAATTTTCTGTGGATAATAAGCTCTACTCCGCCAACTCAGCCGACGACCTCAAGCAACTTTTGGTCACCCTGCAACTTTTACCTGTGGAGGCTGACAGACCGAGTCAACTGTCTCAGGTGCGCCGCGACAGACCTACTCTTCGCCCCATCTGGGAGAAAGTTCCTCCACGCAGACCACCTGGTAGATCTGGCGCCATACCCGATGTTCGTGACGACCCCACCTGATGGATGAGTACTTTTTTGCTTGGAATCCTCCTGTGTAGTGGTCTGACCGTCCACCTTTTTTGTTTCCAATAACTTTGGATTGTTACTCTGCCTCACTTGCAATGGTCTGTCTATGATGGAGACTGATCTCTGCAACGGGCAGTTAAACTCATTAGACGTTTTGTCCTGTTGTGTTTGATTTCTATGCTGTTCCCTACATACAAAGTATTTCTGGCATTGCCCGCACTCATTTTCCACTTACACATTTATGGTTTTTTGATCTGGCCTGCTATGCATGTTTTGCCTTACCTCATGGCGGCACTGCATGCATGGCCTGCTGGACATACATTCCAACTGCCTCCTATTCTGTATTGCAGCTGGATGTTGCGGCACACTTATCTCGGGCCGTGGACCGGCCTGCCGGGTGCCCCCTGCCTCTCATTGGGGGTGGCGGGTGTCGGGCGGGCTGTTTCCCGGCTCGAGATGTTGTTTCATACACTGTGCCTTAATTTGCCGCTACACAACACTGTCTTTGATTATGTATGCAAGTAATGGGACACATCAAGCCTACCGCCGTTCCATTTTGTGTGGGATCGGTTAACTCTGCTTTACATTTGCTGTTAATATACTTACGTTTTATTCCCCTTACTTTACCTCTGCTACATTTTTGAGTTCACCCTAACAAAATGTTGTTACCACACCTTTGTGCGCAGGTGCTGGCGACCCCCTGGTTCTACAAGTAGTATTACCCGTACTGCTTTCCACTTCTCTATGCCGTGTTTTGGGCATTTTCCACTTCTCGATGTCTATGTGCATAGTTCTTTCTATATCCCTTTTTATTTAGTCTGTCTCTCCCTCCCCTCTCTTACCTTCCCCTCTCTCCTTCTCCCCGTGTCGGTCAGAACTCTTCGTCACATCATTAAACCACTCTCATGGCCCCTCCTGCTTTGAAAATAATCTCTCACAATGTCCAGGGTTTCAACTCCCCACACAAACGCTCGAAGGCTTTTCATTTCTACAAAGCTAGCCATGCCGATATAGTTTGCCTCCAGGAAACTAGATTTTCTGCCACGTCTAAACCACAATATCTAAGCGCGCACTTCCCCGTTTTTTATGGCGCATACGCTCACGAAAAACGGCGAGGAGTAGTTATTGCCTTCAGAAAGAATCTCCCTTTTATATGCAACACAGAAATTATTGATCCCACTGGACGCTATGTGATTTTAGTTGGCACACTATTTGATGTAGAAGTGACCCTAGTAGGTTACTATGGTCCTAATGACTTTCAAACAGGGTTTTTTTTCCCACCTATTTAAGTTGGTCGACGCTAACCGACGGGGTCTTCTGGTGGTTATGGGTGACTCGAATCTGGTAATCAATCCTTCAGTGGATAAATCCCCGACCCCCAATCCATCCACATCCCACACATCTTCCTCTGAGTTCAGGGATATGTTGCACCTACATGACTTTCAAGACCTCTGGCGTGAACTCCACCCCACCACAAAAGACTTTACTTTCTATTCCTGCCCTCATTCCTCGTTTAGCCGTATTGACCACATATTTACATCTCAAAGATCTCTACCACTATGCTCCTCAGCTAAGATATTAACCCCTTAAGGACGCAGCCTAGTTTGGGCCTTAAGGCTCAGAGCCCATTTTTCAAATCTGACATATTTCACTTTATGTGGTAATAACGTCGGAATGCTTAAACCTATCCAAGCGATTCTGAGATTGTTTTCTCGTGACACTTTGGGCTTCATGTTCGTGGTAAAATTTGGTCGATATATTCAGTCTTTATTTGTGAAAAATTGCAAAATTTAGAGAAAATTTACAAAAAATAGCATTTTTCAGAATTTAAATGCATCTGCTTGAAAAACAGACGGTAATACCACCCAAAATAGTTACTACTTCCCATTTCCCATATGTCTACTTTAGATTGGCATCATTTTTTGAACATTATTTTATTTTTCTTGGACGTTACAAGGCTTAGAACATAAACAGCAATTTCTCATATTCTTAAGAAAATTTCAAAAGCCTTTTTTTGAAGGTGCCAGTTCAGTTCTGAAGTGGATTTGAGGGGACTATGTGTTAGAAACCCCCATAAAACACCCCATTTTAAAAACTAGACCCCTCAAAGTATTCAAAACAGCATATAGAAAGTTTTTTAACCCTTCAGGCATTTCACAGGAATTAAAGCAAAGTGGAAATTAAATTTGCAAATTTCATTTTTTCTGCTGAATTTCAATTTTATTCAATTTTTTTTTAGTAACAGAGAAGGTTTTACCAGAGAAACACTACTAAATATGTATTGTCCAGATTCTGCAGTTTTTAGAAATGTCCCACATGTGGCCCTACTGCGCTCGTGGACTAAAACACAAGCCCTAGAAGCAAAGAAGCACCTAGTGCATTTTGAGGCCTCTTTTTTATTAGAATATATTTTAGGCAGCATGCCAGGTTTGAAGAGGCGTTGAGGTATCAAAACAATGGAAACCCACCAGAAGTGACCCCATTTTGGAAATTACACCCCTCAAGGAATTCATTTATGGTTTTTGTTATCATTTTGACCGCACAGTTTTTTCACAGCACCTATTTGAATTGGGCTGTGAAATGAAAAAAATGATATTTTTTCCAATAAAATGTCATTTTTGATCAAATTTTCTTATTTTCACAGGGAACAACATACCCCATTTTGTTGCCCAATTTGTCCTTAGTGCGGCAATACCCCATTTGTGGTGATAAACTGCCGTTTGGGCCCATGGGAGGGCTCAGAAGGAAAGGAGCGCTATGTGTTTGTTGGAGTCCAGATTTTGCTGGATTGGTTTTCGGGTGCCATGTCGCATTTGCAGAGCCCCAGAGGTATCAAAGCAATGGAAACCCACCAGAAGTGACCCCATTTTGGAAACTACACCCCTCAAGGAATTCATTTATGGTTTTTGTTATCATTTTGACCGCACAGTTTTTTCACAGCACCTATTTGAATTGGGCTGTGAAATGAAAAAAATGATATTTTTTCCAATAAGATGTCATTTTTGATCAAAATTTCTTATTTTCACAAGGAACAACATACCCCATTTTGTTGCCCAATTTGTCCTTAGTGCGGCAATACCCCATTTGTGGTGATAAACTGCCCTTTGGGCCCATGGGAGGGCTCAGAAGGAAAGGACCACCATTTGGCCTACTGGAGCTTTTCTGGTGCTAAGTCATGTGTGCAGAAGCCCCTGAGGTACCAGTACAGTTGAAACCCCCGAGAAGTGACCCCATTTTAAAAACTACACCCCTTAAGACATTCATCTAGAGGTGTAGTGAGCATTTTGACCCCACAGGTACTGTGTAAAAGATAATGCGCAGCAGATGGTGCAGTGTGAGATTTGCAATTTTATATATGTATATGCCATTTCAGTGTCCAATATAGTGTGCCCAGCATGCGCCACCGGAGATATACACCCCTTAAATTGTAATGTGGGTTCTCCTGGGTACGACAATACCCTACATGTGGCTGTTATCAGCTGCCTGGGCATACGGCAGGGCTCAGAAGGGAAAGATGAGGGGGGTAAGCTGTGCGGAGTGCATCAGGGTAAATTGAAAATCAAGGGATGTATGATACATTTTAAAACAATCTTTTATACAGAGCCCTGGTTTTTCGGGACACGTGTCACATTGGTATATTGTGTTCTTCCTTATCCCCCTCTTATAGCAGACTCTGCACCTCTTTTGACTCTTTCCCTTTCCACCGGTTTGGGGACCTTCTCCTGGAAAGTGTTGCCCTGGTACGATGCGCCCCCCCCCTTCCTGGTCCCTAAAGATTAGATCTTGAAATTCCAGGAAAGTTCCCCTCTGGCCTGCACATCGACGTAGCACATACGCATTGTACAAAGCCATCTGTATGATGTGCCCGGCCAGCTTCTTATACCTCACCGCATGGCGCTGTAGGGCTTCAGGACTTGATTTGACAAGTCCATCCCTCCCATGTACCTATTGTAGTCCAGGATGCAGTCTGGTTTGGGGGTGGCCTTTCCTTCATATATCCTAAATCTGTAGGTATACCCTGATGCACTCTCGCAGCTTATACATCTTCACGCCATACCTTGCCCTCTTACCTGGCAGGTACTGGCGGAATTGAACCCTCCCTTTAAAATGTACCAGGGACTCATCAATAGAAATACACTTCTCGGGGGTGTATGCTTGGGAAAACCGGGCACTGGAACGGTCTAATAGGGGTCTCCGTTTATACAAACGGTCAAAACTGGGGTCATCTCGGAGTGGGCACGGCTCATTATCAGTATAATGTAAGAAGCGAAGTATTGCCTCATTTATTTATTTTTTTAGGTTCCAGTTCATTTCTGAAGTTGCTTTGAGGGGCCCATATATTAGAAACCCCTATCAAACACCCCATTTTAGAAACTAGACCCCTCAAAGTATTCACAACAGCATTTAGAAAGTTTATGAACCCTTTAGGTGTTTCACAGAAATTTAGAGCAAAGTAGAGGTGACATTTACTCTTTTTATACCATTTTTTTTATAACACAAAAGGATTTATCAGAGAAACGCAACTCAATACTTATTGCCCAGATTCTGCAGTTTAGAGAAATATCCCACATGTGGCCCTCGGGCGGTAATGGACTGAAGCACCGGCCTCCGAAGCAAAGGAGCCCCTAGCGGATTTTGAGCCCTCTTTTTTATTAGGCACCATGTCCGGTTTGAAGAGGTCTTGTGGTGCCAAAACATTGGAAACCCCCCAAAAGTGACCCCAATTTGGAAACTAGATCC
Organism: Rhinoderma darwinii; assembly: GCF_050947455.1. Lineage (NCBI taxonomy): Eukaryota > Metazoa > Chordata > Amphibia > Anura > Rhinodermatidae > Rhinoderma > Rhinoderma darwinii. The sequence continues at coordinate 23,600,577 of NC_134693.1, read as the reverse complement.
CTTGAGGAATCCATTGTAGTTTTCATGGGGTGCATGGGGCTTTTTGATCAGTTTTTATTCCATTTTTAGGTGGCGTGGTGACTAATAAACAGCAATTCTACTATTGTTTTTGTATACTTTTTTTTTTTACAGCGTTCACCGTGCGCTATAAATGATATATTAACTTTATTCGGCGGGGCGATACGATCACGGCGATACCAGATGTTTATAGTTTTTTTTTATGTCTTATGGCGTTTGCACAATAAAATACGTTTTGTAAACAATCATTCACTTTTTGTGTTACCTTATTCTAAGAGCCATAACGTTTTTATTTTTCAATCAATAAAGCCGTGCGAGGACTTATTTTTTGCGTAACGAACTGTATTTTCCATCAGTACCATTTTTAGGTACATGCGACTTTTTGATCTCTTTTTATTCCATTTTTTGGGAGGTGAAGTGACCAAACAATTGTGATTGTGGTACGGTTTATTAATATTTTTTTTTACGGCGTTCACCGTGCGGGATAAATAACAAAATAATTTTGTAGTTCAGGCCGTTACGGACGCGGCGATACCAATTATGTATAGTTTATTTGTTTGTTTATATATTTTTATTAATAATAAATGACTGATAAGGGAAAAAGTGGGACTTTTACTTTTATTACTTTTAAAACTTTTATTTTATTATTTTTACACATCTTTTTTTAACTTTTTTTTTACTTTATTACTTTGTCCCACTAGGGGACATGAGGGCAGGAGGCCCTGATCGCTATTCTAATACATTGCACTACATGCGTAGTGCAGTGTATTAGAACTGTCAGCTACTCACTGACAGCAAGCATAGTGGGTCCTGACGTTGTCAGGACCCACTAGGCTTCCGTCTATGGCATAGCCGGACGCCATTGTTTGGTGTCCGGTTGCCATAGTCACCATCGCCGGCCGCTATCGCGTAGCAGGCCGGCGATGGCAGCTTAACCCCTAAAAAGCCGCGATCTCTATAGAACGCGGCTTTTAAGGGGTTAATCAGCGGGGACACAGCGATCGGTCCCCGCTGTAGGAGCTGTGACAGCTGCTGAACAAGACAGCAGCGTCACAGCTCCTGTATGTGTCGGGAGGACGGCCGAAACGGCCGTTACTCCCGAGACGTACTATTACGGCATGGAGCGCGAACGATACAGCTGCCATGACGTAATAGTACGTCAAGGAGCGGGAAGGGGTTAAGCACACCTTGGTCTGATCATAACCCAGTGGAAGTTTCCTTTTCTTCCCTAGTCCCACGGGGGCTCTCCTTTAACTGGCGTCTGAATGACTCCCTTTTGTCCTCTAAAGACACTTTCGCGCAAGTGGAAGCGGCGGTAAAGGACTATTTTGACCTGAATGTGGGTTCCACGTCCTCCCCGATTATATTGTGGGAGGCGCATAAAGCCACATTGCGGGGAGCTCTCATTCGACTAGGCTCATTTAAAAAGAAAAATAGAGAACGAAAAATCGCGGAGCTATACCGCGTGTTAGAACAAAAGGAACATACTTGGAAACAGAACCCCTCGATCGCTAATAAAACCTCGGTAGATGCTACTAGGTTGGAACTGGACCTTCTATTGACGGAGCAGGTAGAACGCAAACTCAGATGGTCCAAACAGCGATATTACTCGCAAAGTAATAAACCGGGTAAACTCCTGGCCCGTCAATTGAGGGTCCCTGTGTCGCCAAGGGAGCCTATTAGATTACGAACTTCCACAGGTAATGTTACAGCGGACCCCAATAAAATCACTTCCCTATTTCAAAATTTCCTCTCCAACTTATACTCCTCCCCCCCATTATTTGACTCCTTGAGGGCTGAAGGCTTATTTGCAGACCTGACTTTTCCGGATATCACTCCTTCCAACCTTGAAGCCTTGGAGGCTGAGATATCCGAAGCAGAGGTTCAGGCAGCTATCAAGGAGTTGAAACCCTCCAAATCACCTGGTCCTGACGTTTTTTCTCCTTTATATTATAAAAAACTCTCCCCACTACTGGTCCCGTATTTAACTCAACTCTTTAATGCCCTCAGAACTGGTACAACCCCTCTCCCATCAACCCTTCATGCTCATATCGCTATGATCCCCAAACCACAAAAAGACTCTCTCCAAATTACCAACTACAGACCAATATCACTCTTGAACACAGATATTAAAATCCTGGCCAAGATTATGGCGACTAGGATTAACTGCTTCCTTGACGTTATTATCCATGGGGACCAGGCTGGCTTTGTCCCAGGCAGACAGACAAGTAATTGTACCAAGAGAGTTATATCTCTGATTCATGTAGCTCGTAGGAGAAATGTGGCCTCAATGCTTCTCTCGCTCGATATTCAAAAAGCCTTCGACACAATATCCTGGTCGTACATGGATTTTGCCTTGGGGAAGTGGGGCTTCCAGCGCCACTTAATGTCCTGGGTGCATGCCCTCTATTCCAACCCTACAGCCAAAGTTTGCTATGCTGGTTATCAGTCTGCTCCTTTTCCTATTGAACGGGGCACTAGACAAGGATGTCCGCTATCTCCCATTCTATTTATTTTGGCTCTTGAGCCCTTGGCTATGATGATACGCCAAAATCAGAACATCAAAGGGTTGGAAGTGGCGGGCATGCAACATAAAATGTCCCTTTTTGCTGATGACATGCTACTAATGATCTCCCAACCTACTGTTTCCCTTCCCAACCTAATGAAAACTTTATCCGATTTTGCCTCAATTTCTGGGCTAGCAATTAACCCTACAAAATCAATCGCATTAAATATTAATCTCTCCCAACAAGTCCTGCACTCCATACGTAGCCATTTTCCTTTTCAATGGGCCAGACACTCATTAAATTATCTGGGTATTCACCTGACCCCCTCATATGCTCAGCTATATTCTGCCAATTATCCTTCTCTGATCCGCTCCCTCACCTCTTCTCTGACATCATGGCAACACACTTATCTCTCTTGGGTTGGACGGATTTCTGCGGTTAAAATGACCATCCTTCCCAGGCTTCTTTACCTATTTCAAACCCTGCCGATAAAAGTCCCACCGCACATATTACGTCTCCTTCAGAACCGTATATCCTCGTTTATCTGGCGTGGCACACGTCCTAGAATATCCAGGTCCACTCTCTGCTCGCTGAAAACAGACGGGGGATTGGGTGTTCCTAATATCTCTAAATATTATCAAGCAGCCATGATAGCATCCTTGCCTAACTTACACGTTTCGGTAAATATGCCTCTATGGGTGTACCTGGATGTTCCGGAGGTGTCGCCCACCCCGATACAATCTCTGCCCTGGATGCCCCCATCCCTACGTCCTACCCATCTCTCCCCTTCTCTTACACACATTTTAACGGTCTGGGACTCTATCAAATATTCCAGTAGATTGATTTCTCCACATCTTCCCCTTATTTCTATATGGCACAACCCCTTGTTCTCTCCTGGCGCAGACAACTATTATGCCTTTAAATGGTGGTGGTCGAATGACATACTTAGAGTTCACCAACTCCTCACGCCCACTCACTCTCGGATTCTCTCGTTCTGTGAACTCCAGACCTCTAAGCAGATCCCCAGTGGCGAGATATTCAGATATCTACAACTTAAGAACTGGATTACTTCTCTTCTTAACAACAGGGATACATCTGACTCTTGCTCACAGTTCGAGAGAATCTGCAGCGTCTGCCCAACCTCGAGAGGGATTATATCCCTCTTATACAAATGGCTCCTCAACAATCCATCTCCTACCCCTCATACATATGTGGACCGATGGCACCGGGACTTGGGGATGACGCTGGAACGGTCTGAGTGGCGTAGTATCTGGAGCACAGTTTCACATTGCTCTATTAATACGAATATCTTAGAATCCGCATATAAAGTCATGATGCGGTGGTACTTGGTCCCCAGCCAAATTGCACATGCATTTCCCTCTTACCCTGCTTCATGCTTTAGGGGATGCCCCGCGCCTGGTGACATGCTCCACATATGGTGGTCCTGTCCTAAACTAGTTAGATTCTGGAGCAGAGTCTTTGGTCTCGCTCAGAGTCTGTTTGGTATAATTTTACATAAAGACCCTAAGTTAGCTCTCCTCCACCTCAAACCCTCTGAACTAACGCATGCACAATTTCAATTGTTCTCTTACATCCTATTGGCTGCCAAAATGACTATTGCCCACTCCTGGAAAAAGCAGTCTGTAATTTTTGCAAGTGTCAAAACCAGAATGGACCAAATATTTGTAAACGAAAAACTCACAAGTATTTTATTGGATAGGATTGCCAGATTCGAGTTGCTTTGGCTGCCCTGGATCAATTACGCCTACTCTCACCTACCTGGTGCCATGATCACCGCCTTTTGACAATTTGACAATTTGCTAATAATTTTTTCCCTAGATCTCTGGCCGACCACACCTTTACCTTTCCCTGTCTTTTTGTTCCCCTCTCTCCATTCCCTCTTTCTACTCCTCAATTTTGTTTCCTCTTTTTACATGCTCTTATCATTACCGCCCTGACTGTTTGACATACTGACTAGTGCATTGCTGTATCAGTTGCGATATATTATATATTGTGTATCTCCCCCCTTTTTTTCTTGTGTTTATGCAATATATTTCCTTACTTTGTTGTAAAAACTCAATAAAACTTGTTGAAAAGAAAAACAAGCACTACACTCTTAGGGCTGATTCAGATGAACGTGGCGTTTTTGCACACGCAAAACACGCGGCGTGTTGCCTGCGCAAAAGCCACTTGACAGCTCCGTGTGTCATCAGCGTATGATGCGCGGCTGCGTGCTTTTCGCGCAGCCGCCATCATTATGACACGCCATTTGGATGTTTGTAAACAGAAAAGTACGTGGTGCTTTTCTGTTTACATTCATCCTTTTGACAGCTGTTGCGCGAAACAGCCAGTTCGCACGGAAGATATTGAACATGTCGCGCTTTTTACGCAGCGGACAAACGCTGTGCAAAAAGCACGGACTGTCTGTACTGCCCCATATACTTCTATTGGTCCATGCGAGCCGCGTGAAAACCACGCGGCCTGCACGAACGCAATTCACGTTCGTGTGAATCCGCCCTTAGGGTATGTTCACACAGCGTATTTGTAAGGCAGAAAAAATCTGCCTCGAAATTTCTTCAGGAATTTTGAGGCATATTTTGAATTCAGAGCATTGTTTGACTTTTTTTTTTTTTGCCTGCGTTTTTTTTAAGGTATTGAAGGTAATGCAAAAGACGCAGGCAAAAAAAAGCACCAAACGGGCGCCGCAGGTTTTTTTTGCCTCCTGTTAATTTCAATTGAAGGTCAGAGGTGGAAACTACTTGAAGACCATCATCCCCCACTCACAGTAAAATGACCATCAGCCCCCCCCCCACTAACAGTAAAATGACCATCAGCCCCCCCACTAACAGTAAAATGACCATCAGCCTGCCACTCTCACTAAAATGACCATCTCACAGATGCCCCCTTTAGATAGTGCCACACTGCCCCCTTGTAGGTAGTCCTACACAGCCACCTTGTAGGTAGTGCAAGATTCTGCTCCTTCATGGAGCTACAGTGGTGCTACGTATAGGAAGGGGGGATGGGAGATGCTATCTACAAGGGGGCTGTGTGGCATTACCTACAAGGGGGTGTGTGACACTACCTACAATGGGTGTGTGATACTACCTACAAGAGGGTGCGTGGCACTCACCCCCTTGTAGGTAGTGCCACATAGCCCCCTTGTAGGTAGTGCGACACAGCCCCCTGTAGATAGTGCCACAAAGCCCCTTGCAGGTAGTGCCACAAAGCCCCTTTAAAGGTAGTGCCACACAGTCCCCTTGTAGGTAGTACCACACACCCCCTTGTAGGTAGTGCCACACCACCCCATTATAGGTAGTACCCCACCATTCCATTATAGGTAGTACCACACCAGCCCTTTGTAGGTAGTGCCACACAGCCCCTCAAGCGCTCCGTACAGGAGCGGAATCCCCGGCCACCGGGGGCTTCTGTTCCTTCAGGGTGCTACGGTGGCACTATGTATGGGAAGGGGGATGGGGGTGCCATCTACAGAGGTTGGGGCTGCCATCTACAAGTTGGCTGCAAAAAAATCTCCTCCTGCTCACAAGCACTTCGCGCTTTGGAGGAGGAGAAAAATCACGGCCACAGGGGTTCAGAGGAGTGTCGCAGTACCCCTGGAGCGCTCTCACATCACCCCAGGGTGCTGTGGCACCCCGGTTGGGAACCACTGCCCTAGACCCTTGTATGGCAAATGTGCCTGGTTAGGCCCCATGCACACGAGCGTAGTTTTCATCCGTAATTATTGATCAGGTAATTACGGACAAAATTGCGGACCCATTCATTTCTATTGGCCACGGACACCTTTCCATATATTTACGGATGTGTGTCCGGGCCGTAGAAATGATCCGCACAATATAGGATATGTCCTATTATTGTCCAAATTTGCGGCACTTACCTGCCCATTGAAGTCTATGGGAGCTTCCGCAATTGCAGACGGCTACGGTTGTGCATCCGTATTTGCGAATTCGTGTTTGTGGACAGCAAAAACCTTTACGGTCGTGTGCATGAGGCGTTATACAGTATGGCTGAGTTCACATTGGGCGGATACGCTGCGTAAAAGCACACAGCAAACAGCCATGTGCGCCGCAGGTAATTTCGGATGCAGTTTTTCGCCTGGAATTTCCATTCCGGAAAACTACAGTGTTTAGCCGGCCTGCTTGCGGCCTGGCCTCCTGGGATGATGTTTCATCCCAGGAGATTACTGCAGCCTGTGATTGGCTGCTGCGGTGGTCACATGGGATGAAGCATCATCCCAGGTGACCGCGCTGGGTAAGTAGGAGATCATTTTTTTTCTGAGTTGCGTTTTTTTGCGGTGGAATCGCTGCGAATCCGCCGCAAAAAAACGCAACAACTGCTATTTGTTGCGGGTCTTACCTCTCCATTGAATTCAATGGGGAAAACCCACAACAAATAATCAGCGTTTACGCAAATACAATTGACATGCTGCGGAATAAAATTCGGCACCGCATGTCAATTTCAGAGTATTTTTTCCGCTCAGTATTTACGCAGCGTGTGCATGAGATTTGTTTTATCTCATCTACTTTGCTGCTACCGTATTTTCGCAACGTGTGAACTGACCCTAACACTAACTGTGAACTCAAACTTTCCCAATAGGAAATTTGAAAGTCGGAACCCCCTGTAATGATGGCCGTATTGCTGTTCAGAAACAGATATAATGACAGTACTGTACATAGAAAGCACTAATACTTTTCTTTTATTCTCACTCTTCGCTGTAGATGACATCATAATCCATATACAGCTGTTCTTTCTCATATTTAAATATAGAGACAATTACTGTGTAGCGGCGCACGCTGTAGTTAATGATGCCCCGGCTATCTCTAATAATATCAGGACTGTGGATTAAGAAAACTATTTAAAGGAATGTCTTCTAAAAGGTCATACATTACAAATTCAAGAAGAAGTTTGGAAATGTTTATTGGCGTTAAGTGTCACATCTGCTTTAGTTTGTAAGATTATCAAAATTAAACATGATGTGATTTAATTATAATGAGATGGAGCAAATCACAAACAGGTCATAAATATCAATATGCTCTTCCCAGGAATATCAAATGTACACAGTCACACCGGCCCATGGGTGGTTAAAATGCAGTAGACATATTTTTGGGGAGTAAATGAATGATTTGGTGGAGGATAATTTACATAACTGTTGTAAAGAGGTCGATTCGGAGTGTACCGATCCAATGAGGTCGGAATTGTGCGCTGATTCGTAACATCAGTTTATTAGGAAATATTAGAGCAATCCACTGTATTTTCCAGACACATTACCACAGAAACAAAATGTATATACACAATCTACTGTTTTCATTCAACTACTTATTCTTCAGGGAGGCAGTACTATCTGTGCTTATCTTCTTGATAGGGAGAAACAGGGATACAGTACTTTCTGGACCCACATCATTTCTAGGGAAATAAAAGGAGGCAGTACAATTTGTACCTATATTATTTACAGCGGGGCAGTACTATCTGTACCTACATCATTTCCAAGAAGAAACAAGGAAGCAGTATTATCTGTGCCTACAGATGTAGCCATCTTTAGCTTGACTTTTAACGCATTAAATACACCGTGTCAAGAAACTGCAGCATGTTATGAGAGTCAAGATAAACTTGGCTACATCCGTACATAATTTCCAGGAAAATACAAGAAGGCAATGCTACGTATCTGTACCTATATCGTTTACAGTGAAACATAGGGAGGCAGTACTATCTGTACCTACATCATTCAAAGATGGCCGAACTATCAATGGCTACATAATTTCCAGAGACAGTACTAACTGTAGCTCCATCATAAACAGAAAGAGACAGGGAGGCAGTACTATCTACACCTACATCATTTACAGCAGTGGTTCCCAAACTTTCTGAGGCTAGGACCCACTTTTAGCCGAGACTTTTGTTTGGGACCCCCCACTACCGTACTTAGCCCTATTTCGTCTGACGTATGTCATCAACCGTAGTTAGATGCCGGTACTTAGCTCCATTAGAAAAATAAGTCCCTGCAACATCCAAAAAAACGACAATTATGCGGGCGGGGGAGGGATTAGCTCAAAGTATTTTGCTGCTGTGCGTCGCTGAGGCCAGCTATGGCCCCCCTCAAAACAGCTGAACAGCAGGGGGTACTGGGAGTTGGACCCCGACCCATTAGCTATTGATGACATATCCTGAGGGTAGGTCATCAATTTTTATTGGCTGAAAAACCCCTTTAAAATGTATTACCTATTTACAAAAAAAAAAAAAAAAAAAAGAAGTAAGGAACAAAACTGGCATGAAAAAAAAAAAAAGGACATTTAACACAACATAAAAGTAGAAGAACTACCTGCTTTGACATTCCGTTAGTGTTTTTGCGCAGTGAATACCCAGGGGCCTTAGCATTAAAACTCTGTTGCTTGTGATAAGGTCATAGACCGGTAGATAGCTCAGTGTACAAGCTGAATAGAAAAACATAAATAATTTTACCCAAAGGTAAAATACATAAACCTCTAGCAAAGTGCTGGATGTGTAGGCACACCTGAGAGGTGGATGGTACCGAGGCTTGACACGTCGTTAGAGAAGCGAGATGATTACTGAGCTTCTCCGCTGCGCCCTTTGACCTCACATCTGAGATTGCTAAAAAGTTATATGGTCACTGATTACTGATGGAAAAGTTTGTAAGGCTTAAAAGCCACTTCAGAAACTCATACATAATGGCCTTTATATGTTCATCCAAGACAACGGACTCAAGGCACCAAAGAGAGTGTTCTTTCTCTAAAGGACGTTCAAGGTCATTATAGTACATGGTGCACAACTTCCTCGGGGTCACAGCAGCAGAGCAGACAGCTGATTTTTTTTTGTGTGCCTCAAATAACTCTCAGAAATGTTATTGTGAGTCGGTTTCAGACTATATGATGTACGGCTGCTACTTCTACAGTCCAGCTTTTCATTCCACAATTCATATTTTTTTAAATAAATCTTATATTTTTTTCTGCTCCCATCTCAAATTGCCCCGTTAAAAAAAAAAGCCCAGGCCTCCCTTTTCCTTAAACGCAAGTCACAATAGCACATATCAATATGTATCACAAACCTTCCGGCCCATGCACATGGCAAAGCTATCAGCCCCAGACCCTGAATGGCAGCAAACAGAGACCCTGTGGTTCTGCATTACGGAGATGTGGGCACTCCGTGTGCCACTATATGGTGCACCCAGTAGGGCTTCAAAGAAAGATTACCTCTGCAATATGGTACCGAAATTATGTTCTCACAGATTTATATAGAAAACCCAATAGGGGCCCATAGTAGTTTGTGGGTGCAATTTTATTGACCCATATTACACAAAACCTTTACTCAGCCAGATGAATTGTCTCTTCTCTGTACAGTGATTGACAATGCACAATCTCCATAAGTGCATAAAGATCCAGAGGGGTTATTTGGCAGCTGCAGTTCTGCACTTCTTTTTTTAATGTAATATTTTAATAAAATATTATTTTTCATGGTCTTACTTGGACATTGGAGAAGATAGATATGGCTTCCTCTACAATCATGATTGCCTCAACCACCATATCCAAAATCCATTAAATCACGGAGAGCCAGCACCAAAAATTGCAAAAAGTTGGAAATGTTTTCTGTGGTGTTTTACATCACATGATGTGTCCTTAAACATTTAATATAGAAGCATTTTTACAATTTATAGTCCTGCCCCTCCTTAGTTTTATGGGCTACATACATGTGCCCACTGATACTAAACAAAGCTGGTCCGGATGATTTAAACCACTTCACACCATAGTGCTCCAAAGACTCTTTATTTCTAAAAGGGGTATTGCGGTTTCAGAAAAAATAGACTTATTGATTGTATAATATAAAGTTCAACAATTTTCTCTTATGCGCCCTGTTTCAATTCCTCACAGTTATCAAGATCTCTGCTTCCTGCCTTTGAATTGGAACCTTTATTGTTTATTTCATTGTTTACTAGTGGATAAAAATCTGCCTTGGACAATTGCACAGCTCATTACAAGACACAGCCCTGATAGGGCTGCGTTCACACGTTGGGGTCAATCTGCATTTTGTTTGCAAAATGGCGTGGTTTTGCCAAAATCCTGTAAACATTGCAGCAAAAAAAACAACGCAAATTGACCACAGCCTTATTTGATAACCTCTGTACAGGATCATCACATGACCAAGGACATATTTTTATCACCAGGAAGAAAACAATCAAGGTTCCTATTGAATGACAGCAAGCAGAGATCTTGAAAACTGTGAGGAATTGATACAGAAAGTATATTGGAAAATTGGATAACTTTTTATTATACAATGATTACACTTCATTTGTTGAAATCGTAATACCCCTTTAAGTCCGCATGTCTACAATGCCTGCATGTATATCCCATTGAAAGAGCAATTGCTTTTACTGAATATTAAAAATAAAATATCTATATGCCAGAGAAAAGGTTTCTAATAAAATGTTCAAAGCAAAGCCGTGTCATTTTAGCATGTGCTCCCCTCTGCACAGCACTGAGCTCGGTGGTATGGTTCCCAGATGTACATGAAATAAAATCAATCCATCGCCCTTATTGTGAGCCTCAGCAGCCTGCCAGCGAAGCCTTTCATTTGTAAGAGAGACAGTAGACAAAAACAATGAGACAAGGTTAAGGAGAAGCTGGAAGGAGAGCATATAGCAAATGAATAAGTAATGCTTAAATGTCCACGTCTGATCTGCTTGGCAGAGATGTATGAATTGGAAAGCTGTCCGTCACACCAAGCCCAAGAGCCGCTAAGAGGTATGGGAGAATTTTAGTAGAAACCAATGAACGAAAAACTTTGTGAAGACCAGGGGAGTAGCTATAGGGGGTACAGAAGTCGCACCCATGCCCTGGTGCTGCCCAAAGTCCCTATATATACCATATAAGTCGGCACCAGTTTTATAAATGGCATATGGCAGGTGGGGGACACAATTATAGACTTTGCATTAGGGTCCAGGAGCTTCAAATTTCTCCTGTACGTGAGAATGTGGGCTTGTGGGATCTATACTAAAATATATTTTCATTATTCAATATATATTGGCATACATGGAATGTGGCATAAGTGAGAATAAGGCCTGGGCTAGACTTAAATGGCGCAACTGTTGCAAGACAGATCCATAGGAATACATTGAGTCGCTCTTTAAAGTGAACCACCACCTTTTAACATTATGTCATCTTTAGGTCCAAAATTGCTTAATTTCTTAAAATACATCTATAGCATGCTGATCTTCATTTTTCTGATACAAAGCTCCAAATCTCCTGCATAGACATAGCTTCTAAACATTATATCTGCCTGCAGCCACCACTAGAGGGAGCCTTGGAACTTACTCATACTGTGATATTATTGAGTACACTGTATATATATTAGTATGCAGTAAGCTCAAAAGCTCCCTCTAGTGGTAGCTGAAGGCAGCCAAAATGTTATGTTTTAATGTTTGCTTTCAGCCCAAAACTAAAATAAAAATATGCCATTAAAACTCTTTCCTCTCTTTTTTATTTTAACTCTTTCCTTGAGAATGCATACCCTTCAGCACAGGTTCCACATTATATCTCACCATATCACTTTACAATAACCTTGGCATACAATTCTAGCAGAGCTGAGTGTGTCATTGCAGCAGAGCTGAGTTTGTAATATGGCACGACACAGTTTGATGATCATTATATATTATTTGTGTTCTTTCTATAGACCTGAGGTAAATCTATTGCAGTATCTTTACTCAATTTTCACAAGACACACAAGAAACAGATCCATGACAATTACAGCTCTGCTACATCCGCAACTCTATATCCAAAGGCAGACTGAAAATAATCTGGGCTCCAGGGCACTGAGAGTCTTGGACCCCTTTCTTCTCATTTTGCCCCTTTTTTTTCTTATTAAAAATTCGAACTCTATGTTGGGAGCTTAGGGTTACAAGACATAGTTCAGAGCCCTATAAGCATTTATAGTTGTGGGCGACCTAACGCACTGGGCTTTCAGACATTGCCCATTTGCCCGAACAGTCAGTCCACCCATAGCTAGGGGAGTGCTGGCTAAGGGGTGCTACCTACACACTACTCTGCTTTGCACAGGGTATTTAGATATAGGACTAGGGCACCAAACTGAACCTTTTCCACGGGAGAAGGAAAGCCTAGCTACCCTGCCAATATCTACAGTCTATGGGGTCATCACTATTGATCAAGCATTTTTTGGTCCTATTAAAATAATACCTTGTCCATGGCCGGCTGGTTTGTAAAGGGTTAATTCATTCTCTTTGTTCAACTTTTTATCCTTTGTTTGACCACCGAGAGAATGGCCAGCGTGTGACGGTAATTTACATTTCCTATGAGAAAATGTGATGCATTTTTTATATATTTTTGCTTATTTCATGGTGACTAATTGCCAATTACTATGGTAATGCTATAATTCAGTGTGTGTGAGGTCTAGAAATGAAAAATGATAGGTAACTTCTCCGCTCTCATTTCTATGGCAACAAAACTTCATTGTCATTAAATAGCAGTTACAATATATAGCGGCAGGACCCAGTAATTATAGATTTATATGGCCATAAACATAAATAAGAGCATCGCATTCATCCAAAGGTCTTCTCCTGTTTATTTCCACTGGGCCAAGCTGCTCTACGCGGTGACAGCATCTGATCAGACAAAATGTTTACTATAAAAATAAAAGATGGGGTATGAATCTCCACAAACACAGGCGATGCTCCGTAGAACACACTTTATGGTAGCCATGAACCATGGTCTTCCAGCTCCAAGACACCACTTAACTGGCAAATGAAAAAATATCACTAGATATATTACAGCAATGTGTCAAGTGACACTCCGAATGTACGGCTTTCATGGTGAGTACGAGATGAAAAATAATGAAAAAAGAAATCCATGAAAAAGTCTCAGCCGTATTTTGCTTGATAGATGAAAGAGATTATTGAGCCTATTTATAAAAAGCTCCGTGGTTTACTTAAATATTAAAACGGGGCAGAGTTTGTTCTGTCGGATATTAGAAAGTTAAATCAAAACTAATATTCCTGTTCCTGCTGGATTAGAAAATGTTATTATTAGGATTATGGCTGGAGCGAGAATAATAATAATAACAACATAAATAGTGCTAATAATAACAATAATATAACATAATAATAATAATAATAATAATGATAATAATAATAAATAATAATAGTAAAATAAGCTTGCAAAATACTACTACTGCTAATATTGAAACTACTACTACTAATAATAATAAAATGTGTGCAAAATGCTACTAATAATAATAATAATAATAATAAGAAGAAGAAAATAAGCATGCATAATAACAATCTTAATAATAACAAAGATAATAATAATATCAAAATAAAGCTGCACGCACACTTCCGTTGGTCATTGTATGGCCGCTAATGATAGTTCCGTGAAACACGGATCGCATACGGATGGCTTCCGTGTGCATTCCGTTGTTTCATGGACCAAATCAATGAAAATGCAGAGACTGCTCCATCAAAAACGGACAGGAGTAGGACCTGTCCTATTTTTGATGGAACAGCCGCACGGTTCCGTTAGGCTGGATTCACACGAGCATGTTCGGTCCGTTATGGACAGAACGTATTTCGGCCGCAAGTCCCGGACCGAACACACTGCAGGGAGCCGGGCTCCTAGCATCATAGTTATGTACGACGCTAGGAGTCCCTGTCTCTCCGTGGAACTATTGTCCCGTACTGTAATCATGTTTTCAGTGCGGGACAGTAGTTCCACGGAGAGGCAGGATGTTATACTCTGTGCTGGAGAGCAACTTCACTAAGCAAATTAAACTAATCAAAGACAAAATGTCAGTATTTCCGTCGACTCTACCATATATTTGCACTGCAACATTTCACTGTACAACTGATACGTGGGCATGTCTTATTACAGGTGTTCGCTGATGGGGTTTGACCTAAACAGACACTGGCAGGACCCGTCCCCTTGGGCACACCCGACCCTGTATGGAGTGAAGCAACTGATCCTAGAGATGCACAACAGTCCTGTAAGTTCTGCAATAACTTTTATGGATTACATACATGGCGCTTTCATATAAATATGATCCTAGAAGGTGCTGTAATCAAAAAGCTGATACACATACAGTATATATATATATTCAGCATTGCGGCTACTATGGAAGTAAAATGAAGGAGGCAGGATTAATCTAGTGTGAAGCAAGGGAGATAATTATGAAAGCTGGAGCTGATATCATAGATCTATGTATATGCACCATAGCTGTAGCTGGACTAAGATTGTTAGTTGCCCTAACCCTGTATCTAAATACCTTGGGCAAGGCTTGTTGAGTTGTGGCCCTGCCAGCCTCCCCTATCTACGGCTAGTCTGTACAATGTTTTTATATAAAACTCCCCAAGTGCCAATAGTGCACAATGCCATTAATTAAAATTAATGTTGTCCTTACAATTTCAACACATGGTATATACATTCACATAAACATTATTTTCAAAAAATAGCGCCACTGTTGCCCATTGGCTGTGACTGGTATTGCAGCTCAGTGCTATTCAAGTAAATTGGTTTGAGCTGAAATTTCAGACCCAGCCCATGCACTGGTGTCATCCTGTTTCTGTAAGGAAAAAAGCACAGTTATTTAGTTTTTTTTTCTAGTCTCAGACAACCCCTTTAAATTGCTTTAAAGAGACATCAAAGGGATGCTCTGCATTTGACAGACCCTTATTGTTAAAAGGGTCCCTTGGAAATAAACAGATCACAAATTTTTCCCTACTAGGATCCCCAGTGATCAGGAAACATGGCAGTACGTGCTCAATTTCCCTACAGAGCCACCGCAGGGGAAATGAAGTATTACACAGTGCCCATTTATATTATTGGATTGTCAATGTAATGCAGGACAGGACAGGTCCTCCAGAGCGAGCCACACTCTTTGTGGCTATCCTCCACACAGGCTGATAGATGAGTGTCTGAACAGAGGACCGCCCTCTATTAACTCAGAAAATCCTAGGGTGTGTTAATGGTTTTCTAAACTTGACAACCCCATTAAACATAAAATGTAAAAAAAAAAATTGTTGCATATCCCTATAAAAATCTGGCAGAGAAAAGTGCTCGGTCTCCTACTGGTCCCCTTCTTTTTTAGCCACTGAGAAGGCGGGACTTGACTATATGGGCAGGGCTTATCTTTCCCAGTCTCCACTGCAGACTTAGCAGTGGCGAAGCCTAAACCCAATTATTTAGCTTTAGTTTCACATGCACTAGCACTGGAGGGGGGGACACGGGGAGGGATAATTAATGTTTACTGGGACAGACATTGAATCTGTGCATTATTGTTTGTGACATGTGGCAGAACAGATCAAGGAGTCTGTCATGGAAACTATTGCCACTATTTCTGTTCCGTGCATGACTTTTTAGGGGCCTTATAGTTGGTAGTTCCTTATGAAATATTTTTCTCACTGGATCTTCCAGTATATTCAATAACGCTTACTACATCTTTATATTCAGTGGCTAATAAAATATATGGGCAGACTCCTCCAGCATAAAATAGATGAGTGAGCGGAATGGGAAATTATTATAAAAATGGAAATCACATCAATTCTGGAAGGAACCAAACCCTGGACATTTCCGTTCTGCATATTAATGCGGCAACTTTTTTTTTTTTTTTTTAAACATCTAGAAAAAGAGCTTCTTGTTACTTAAATGAAAATCCTTCGAAATATTTAACATACGAAGCCCTCTGGGCATCTGTTTAAGCTTTGTGGGAGACCGGACTAAAGTTTTTTATGAGTGTTTGAAATAAAGTTCTATTTAAGCTTTTGAAAGAAGATGGATTCTCTGTAATATTCCCAGAGAGCTTGTGTTCAAGACAAGTTAGGTCTTTGAATCATTAACCAGGCACTGATTGATTGAAACATCATATTTCTTTTGCCGGCTGATTTAAATGATGTATGCGGGGCTAAGCCTGTTCTGGTTGAGAGGATTATACCTCTCCAGATTTAGAAGCTCAGTCCCCAGATATTTCAAACATGTATATTTTGGAAAATGTTTTTTATTTCTTTCTTTGCATTGCAAGCAGATAATTGCCAATTATACCTGATATTCCAGATATTCACTTTTTTTTTTTAAGGGAAATTTGATGGTTCTGGGCTGCTATGTTTCTAAACATTAAGTCTCCCAGTAATCTCATTTATGAAGATGTCCAAGATACATCCATATTGTCCCGTGTAGCTGTGAGAACTTGTGCTGGGTATATTCTTCATCATTTTAGCCTTGACACAATGAGGCGGAATGCAGAAGAGATTAAAGTTGACCAAAATCTCAGATTTTGACCATTTTGGCTGAAGATTGTTTGAAAAATTTACGTAAATAATTGTGAATAACGGCAGACTGTTATCTGCCAAAAAATCTAATCTGTCAAGTTGTCTTTTTTTCGATCATTGTTGGCTAAAAATTCATGTGACTGGCTTGTTCGTCTAATGCGACCAATCATTTGCAACTTTGCGCAAGCCCACTCTGTTGTTTTTACTATTTTAATTTAAATTCCTTCCTTGATCTGACAGTTTTGTCTGGCATGTTGATACAATTGATCGCCGCATTCCGAGCAAATACTTATCCTATGTGTATGGCTAGCTTTAGGCGTCATGCACATGCAGAGCTGAATGCACGAGCCTGTATGGAGGCAAACACTGCGTTCTATCGGGGGCACTCCGTGTGCCATTCCATAACCTAAATCTTTATCTTTAGAACAGGATTTCAGCCTCCGGATGGAAAAGGCAATGTTTCCATTCACTGACCGCAAGAATACATCTGGAAACATTACCATTGTACAATGATTAACCTTTAGTTACATAAAGTTAAAGACCCTTTTAATTTTAATAAGATTACTGTAACGCTTCCTATTAATCTAAAAGCCCAGGAGAGTAACTGAATGCCCATCCATGGCTAACGTGGTCGAAACTTGGATGATGTTTTGAAGACGGTGAAGCAGAGCTGCACAGTACATGTAGAGTTGAGCAGAATGTCTCAGGTAGGGTGAAGCAGAGTAGCATAGTGCAGTAGAAGGCTGGCACCCAGCAGGAACAATGAATGACCTGGAGACTGGTATTGAGTTGGCGCAGGCTAACCTGGGTGGCAGAGTGTAAGGACACCCCCCCTTCTTCAGCCTTAACCCCAGCAATGACGTATGTACTTTGCTGGTAAGATTCTTAGGTTGCAGTCCCCAGGATAGTCCCCAATAAACACTTGGACTGCAGATGGTGGGTATGAAACAGGTTGGAAACAGGGGGGCAGCGTCAGGTTCAATATTCGGAGATAAGGTCAGATTCAGACCAGAGATCGGTACACGGATTAATCAGATTAAGTGAAATCAAGATGTAAGCAGGGTCAAAAACAAAAAAAATTCCAGTGGATAACGGAAACAAACGCCAGGAAACTCACCACCAGGGCTGATAACCGCCGAGTAGAAAGGACACTGCGGCGGCTCATGACGGTCCGTACCTGACGGGTTTATCATCAGGGATTCCATACTTGAATTAAACACTATTTATTGGTGTTTCGCATGGTAAGCTCAAATTATCACCATGCAACAAGTCCAAGAGGTTGTACTCCAAATACTTTAAAGATATTCAGCAAAGATCCCAGTTGAAGGAGTAGTCTCATGAAGACAGCCGAGTCCATGTCCTATGTCATTAATGGCGCCACCTATTGGCAGTACAACCGGTGCTTCAACCTATGATATTGTAGCCAAATGCTTTTATTTATTCCATAACTTGGAACCAATTAATTCAGTTGGAATGAAATGATTGCATCGACCAAAAGAAGAAAAACTTATTGAATGTAAACTTGGAATAGTGGATCTTTTCCAAAAAAACAATTGACCCACAGGCAAAAAAGTAGAAATTTGTTACAGTGTGATGACTGGTGATGTACCCGTAGTACCCGTACGTTCCAGGGATGGAAGTACATGACTGGAAATATATTTTTTGCCATTATTATTGGCGAGAGGACCTTTAAAGTGTGAACGATGATGGCTGATGTGGGGGCTCGGGTGATGGATGTGTTCATAAAGGTCAGGGTAATTCCCAGTATAGGCCTCTGACCTTTCCCTCCTGCAGGACTGTGCCGGGACTCACAAATACATTTCATTCAGCTGCACACTGAGAAACAGACAGGAAATGATAAAGATTTACTATAGACCAGATTTGGATGATCCATCATATTTCTCAGCTGTAGAAGTGCATGGAAGTTTCCACTAATAACCAGAACCCATTGTAGCAAGAGATGAGATGTGAAAGGCACTCTAACCCCAAACGCGGCGTGCCAACTTACCTGGTATATCGTGTAGAACGGGGCTCATGTATCTATATTTTAATTATATTGAATTGGAGAATCATTTATAAATGGTATTCATGTTTTTGGTCAATGGGTAACATTTTTAAGAAAAAGATTGGCAATGGGCACAACACTTCTGATCCATACCCGTGTAATGCCCTGTTTACATCAGGTTTGTGATGTATCTTTAGCGTGTACATTAGTAAAGCGTCCGGCGTACACACTTAACGTGTCCATAGGGCTCCATTTTTATTTTTTTTTAAAGTATGGAATAGCGTATCTGTAGACTACACTATTCCATACAATGGGATCCCGCAAAAAGATTTTAGCGTGCAATATATGCATCTTTTTTTTTAACACGGGAGCCTATGGGTAACGTATGCCATACAGCGGCACAGGCATAAATTTAATGTATACGGCATGGGCTTTTCAATAGTGTGTCATGACATATATATGAAACGGATACATTAATAGTCTATGGGTGACAAATGTGTAAGATGTCTATGTCTATGTGTGGCCACCCAATGTTTGTGATGTGAATTGCAGCCAGTCAAGAGTTGCGCTACCATGTCACGATATTGTATTGGATTTGTTTCATGAGAAATTCCAGTCCTTAACCAATTTCAAGCAAAGGTAAGAACACATCTGTATGTCTTTCCGCTGTAATGAGCAATGCCCTAATATCATTTTGTAGAAAATATCATAAAGTAACCCTATTGCCGTATGACTTTTTGGCACCCTGTAAGAGTTCAGAAATCAGGGCATTTATGTGTGAAGGATACTGCACTATGCTTTCCCATCCTCAGAAGAAGCAAAAGTTCCATTTTAGAATCAATATTACATCCATTCCATTAGTCAGCCAGGAATATAATTATCAGAAATCACAATTCTGGATACATTACATAACTTTCTATTAACATAAAAGTCCATAAACGTGGAATAATCCTCTCAAATGTCGACATTTCAAGAAAATAGTCTAGTCTTTAGATGGCGCTGGGCTTTCAAGCCTGCAGCAAATAAGTTTCCATACGTTTTTATATAAGTTTGTCCTTTAATGACATGGCAGTTTAGTAAGTTGTCATATCACAGTCTTCATTAAGTTTCTCCCACTGCAGGGAAATGCATCATTTGAAGGTAATGCAGATATTTGACAGTAAAGGTCACTTAGGAAAGTGAGAGACATTTTTCGATTGGTATAAATGCGTTTCATCGTCTGACTGATGATAACACCTTCGTAGGTGCCTCGCCTCAATTCTAATTTCCAATGCTGCAGGGGCGCACGCAGAAATCATAGGGTCCTGTCCCACAATTTTTTTTTTATTAAGTTGTTGTTCACTGTAATTTTAACAGAACTTTATAATGGGAGCTCCTGTATGTGCATCGGTATCGTTACCCTGTGCGTCTTGTAACAGATTACAGGGGTTATCCGGAAAGTGAAAATTGTATCTTAGGGGCTGCAAATTAAGTAAATAAAACAAAAAAGCAATACTTACCTGTCCTTGCCGCCAGTGCTGTCCCTCCTGCGGCAGTCCCAGTGCTTGTTTACATGCACGTAGCATGTAACCGCTGCAGCCAATCATGGGGCTCAGTGGGGCTCAGCGACCATATGTTGTATTTCCGGCATTATGGCATAAATAAGATTCATTACCAGAGAGCCCCGCTGAGCCCTCTGATTGGCTGCAGCGGTTACATGCTATGTGCATGTAAACAAGCACTGGAACTGCCGCCGGAGCAACAGCGCTGGGTCGCCGGGCAAGGACAGGTAAGTATTGCTTTTTTGTTTTATTTATTTAATTTGCAGCTCCTAAGAAAAAAAATTCACTTCCCGGATAACCCCTTTAAGGTGCATGCCCTGTCGATTAATCTGGCTTGGATAAAAACGTCAAGTCGGACCTTCTCCAACAGTAAAAAAGTGGAAGACTATTTTAATAAACAAATCACATTCCACATTCATTACTATGTCCCGATGTTTGAAGACCAGATTTTTCACTGCATTTGCACCTGACAACTGGCATAAATACATTGATAAATCTCCCCATACAGATCCAAATCCCCTTCTTCCCTTAGCAGTATGTACAGGATAAAACTCTGCGGCCTGCAGCCACCACTAGGGGGAGCTTCAGTAACAGGCGTAGACACACCTACGGATGAGCCATTGTGCTTGGATAAACAGTTAAGGGGTTGAAGTTCCGCTGTCTAATTGGCGGGGATCCCGGAATTTGGGACCCCACTGTTCAGTGAAGTTTTTGTCTTAGAAAACCTTCTAATCATTGTATAACGATTAATTAAAGAGGATCTGTCCCTCGGTCATATAAGTTGACCTGGTTAAGTCTCCATCATTCCAGAGCTGTTTTTTTCCCCTGACCCCCCATTCCAGAGATATGCTCCACTGTTGTGTTGGCTCCCTATATGCTAATTTGCTGTAGTTAGCCAACAGGGTGGAGCTAGCTTCCTTGCCTCTGATGCTGACCAATCAGCACGAGGCAGCTTGAGGGTAGCTCATGCCAGTTGGCTAACTACAGCAAATTAGCATAGAGGAAGCCAACACAACAGTGGGCCATATCTCTGGAACAGGAGGGTCCAGGAAAAAAAAAGAAAAACATTGCTGGAATCTGGGAGACAGCGCTATTCAGGTCAGAAAACCAGTTCAACTTATATGATCTAGTGACAGGTCCTCTTTAACTTTGTAATTCAATTTCTCACTATTTTTAAGATTTCCGTTTGTTGTCAGTGAGGGAGAACATCCTTATATACATTTAGAGGATAAAAACCCAGACAGATCTAATATGTTTTATAATTCTATCCAGTTCTTCAGCTCACAGACAATTTCCTAGACTGGTTTTGCAAAGGTTTTACAATACAGTAGTTGCAAAAATGTAACTTGGGCCCGGTGCAAAATCTGTACCATGGACCCCCAATGTCAGATGCCATTTAATATACTGCTGTTCTCTTATGTGACAGAAGGACTATTGGGTCCCTTTAGGCACCTGGGCCCATTTAACTTACTGTTACACTCGTGAATTTGGATATAACTTCCTTCTACTCCAATACTTATACATGTGAACCCTAAGGGTATGTTCACACGGCAGTGTCCATAACGGCTGAAATTACGGGGCTGTTTTCAGGAGAAAACAGCTCCGTAATTTCAGCCGTCATGGCATGTTGAGGCGCTTTTTTGCTGCGTCCATTACGGACGTAATTGGAGCTGTTTTTCCATGGAGTCAATGGAAAACGGCTCCATTTACGTCTGAAGAAGTGACAGGCACTTCTTTGACGCGGGCGTCTTTTTTACGCCCCGCCTTCTGACAGCGGGGCGTAAAAAAAATGACCGTCTGCACAGAGCCGCTATTTCGGATGTAATTCGGGGCAAAAACGCCCGAATTACGTCCGTAAATAGTGTGTGTGAACATACCCTTAGAGGTACAGTGAAGGAAAAAAGTATTTGATCCCTTGCTGATTTTGTAAGTTTGCCCACTGTCAAAGTCATGAACAGTCTAGAATTTTTAGGCTAGGTTAATTTTGCCAGTGAGAGATAGATTATATTAAAAAAAAAAAACAGAAAATCACATAGTCAAAATGATATATATTTATTTGCATTGTGCACAGAGAAATACGTATTTGATCCCCTACCAACCATTAAGAGTTCGGCCTCCTCCAGACCAGTTACACGCTCCAAATCAACTTGGTGCCTGCATTAAAGACAGCTGTCTTAAATGGTCACCTGTATAAAAGACTCCTGTCCACAGACTCAATTAATCAGTCTGACTCTAACCTCTACAACATGGGCAAGACCAAAGAGCTTTCTAAGGATGTCAGGGACAAGATCATAGACCTGCACAAGGCTGGAATGGGCTACAAAACCATAAGTAAGACGCTGGCTGAGAAGGAGACAACTGTTAGTGCAATAGTAAGAAAATGGAAGACATACAAAATGACTGTCAATCGACATCGATCTGGGGCTCCATGCAAAATCTCACCTCGTGGGCTATCCTTGATCCTGAGGAAGGTGAGAGCTCAGCCGAAAACTACACGGGGGGAACTTGTTAATGATCTCAAGGCAGCTGGGACCACAGTCACCAAGAAAACCATTGGTAACACATTACGCCGTAATGGATTAAAATCTTGCAGTGCCAGCAAGGTCCCCCTGCTCAAGAAGGCACATGTACAGGCCCATCTGAAGTTTGCAAATGAACATCTGGATGATTCTGAGAGTGATTGGGAGAAGGTGCTGTGGTCAGATGAGACTAAAATTGAGCTCTTTGGCATTAACTCAACTCGCCGTGTTTGGAGGAAGAGAAATGCTGCCTATGACCCAAAGAACACCGTCCCCACTGTCAAGCATGGAGGTGGAAACATTATGTTTTGGGGGTGTTTCTCTGCTAAGGGCACAGGACTACTTCACCGCATCAATGGGAGAATGGATGGAGCCATGTACCGTCAAATCCTGAGTGACAACCTCCTTCCCTCCACCAGGACATTAAAATGGCTCGTGGCTGGGTCTTCCAGCACGACAATGACCCGAAACATACAGCCAAGGCAACAAAGGAGTGGCTCAAAAAGAAGCACATTAAGGTCATGGAGTGGCCTAGCCAGTCTCCAGACCTTAATCCCATCGAAAACTTATGGAGGGAGCTGAAGATCCGAGTTGCCAAGCGACAGCCTCGCAATCTTAATGATTTACAGATGATCTGCAAAGAGGAGTGGGCCAAAATTCCATCTAACATGTGTGCAAACCTCATCATCAACTACAAAAAACGTCTGACTGCTGTGCTTGCCAACAAGGGTTTTGCCACCAAGTATTAAGTCTTGTTTGCCAAAGGGATCAAATACTTATTTCTCTGTGCACAATGCAAATAAATATATATAATTTTGACAATGTGATTTTCTGTTTTTTTTTTATATAATCTATCTCTCACTGGTAAAATTAACCTAGCCTAAAAATTCTAGACTGTTCATGTCTTGACAGTGGGCAAACTTACAAAATCAGCAAGGGATCAAATACTTATTTCCTTCACTGTATATAGCGCTTACATACTAGAATTGCATATAAGTTTTAGTACCCTAATATACTATCACAAGCTGCAAAAAATGGAAGTCACTGGGATATCCAATTCCTCACAGCTTCCCTGCAGCCTGCGAATAGTCTACGCACAGGGTTTAAAAAAACTCTGGTCAAAATCCATACACTGTGTTATATGTACTGCAGGGCTCAGGGGGCAGTGCATGACACAAGGATTCAGAGAACATCACAGTAATTATTTTATTTATTTTTTCCGAGTACTGAGACCCCCTCCAATTGACAAAACGAAGCAGCAGAAGCTCCCAGGTGAGCGCTGAGCCGCTTATTTTCTGATCGGCTATGCTCGACTTTCCGAGTAAAGCCGAGTGAGCGGCATATGGACCCATAGTCCTTCTATTGAGCCTGTACACCGCTTGCTCGGCTTTACGAGGAAAGTCGAGCGGAGTCGATCAGAAACTAAGCAGCTCAGCACTCACCTGAGCGCTTCTGACCCATCATTGTAGCGTTCGGAGGGGGTCTCAGTGCCAGGACCACCACCATTCAAAAGTTCGAACATGTTTCTATGACATGTCAAAAGTTTTATGAAAGTACAGGCACGGCACACTTTAAGACTTACCACAGCCAGGTTAACCGATCCCAGTCTAAGAGAACTTTGGGATATGACTATTGTCTGTTGGGAGGACTCTAATAAATTATTTTGCTGGGAAAGTAATTTTTTTTTTCTTTTTTGCTTTTCCCTTTAATGTGATCATAAAATAGTCATTTAAGCAGAACTGTGATATTTGTGTTTTTATTATTACAGAAAGTCTTTTTCATTCAGCAAGTTGACAGCGTAATGGCAGTGTACACAATATAAAATAAAAATGCTGCTAATAAATATTCCCAAATCTTTCAGTTCGCTGCCACTTAGCTCACTGAATAAGGATTTGTTTAGTGCAGCATAGAATTTTCTACTATTGTATAGTCAGAGTCATACCAAGTAATAGCTCTTACTAGATGTTGCTACAGTATATACATACCGACACCTAAGGGATTATTTATACGCGGCAGATTTGTTGCAGAACGTTCTGTGACTGTTCCATATCTAAATAGGGTTCGAACATTTAAATGTATGAGACTGATTTTCAGTTTCACAAATTTCTGCAACAAATCTGCCACGTGTGAATATAATCTTAGTCTTTTTTTCCAACTCCCTTGTTTTCTCAGAACAAATGACAAGAGGCGTACAGAAGTGCATCAGTTTATAGTGAATGACTTGCAATTAAAGTAATGACTGTCTCCTAAGATTACAAAATGCAGATTTCATGCATATATTTACCCTTGAACACCAATTTACAATTGGTAGATAGCACGGTCAAGTTTAGCAGGCATGTCGGGAAAGAGTGTCTTTTTGGCCTCTGTCGGGCTTGTATACGTCGGTATAACTTTTTTTGGGGGGGAGAGAATAGTGTAGTAGACTACGGTATTCCATCCCGAGGAATCCCGCAAATAAAACGTACAACGCACGGTATACAATTTTTAACCCCCATCCTGTCGCAGCCATTTTTTAGATTTTCAATAAAAAATTTCCTCCCCACCTTCCAAAAGCTATAACTTTTTATTTTTCCGTCGATATAGTCCTATGAGGGCTTGATTTTTGCGGGACGAGTTGTAGTTGATGTTAACTTTATTCTGCGGGTCAATACGATTACAGCCATACTAAATTTATAACGTTTTTCTATATTATACTACTTTTACAAGGAAAAGCGAACTGTAAAAATAAAATTTATTTTGTGTCGCCAAATTCTGAGAGCCGTAACTTTTATATTTTTCCGCTGATTAAGCGGCATGAGAGCTTATTTTTTGCAGGATAAGCTGTAGTTTTTAATAGTTTTTAATGGTTTTGATCACTTTTTATTCCATTCTTTGTGGGAGATGAGGTGACCAAAAACAGCGATTCTGGTGTTTTTTTTTTACAGCGTACATGTGCGGGTTAAATAATAATATGTTGTAATAATTCAGACTTTTAGGCCCTGTTCACACGGAGTATTTTGACGAGCTTTTTGGAGCGGAAACTGCTCCACAAAACTCGTCAAAAAACAGCCGAAAATGCCTCCCATTGATTTCAATGGGAGGCGGGGGCGGTTTTCTCCCGCGAGTGGAGAAAGAAGGGACATGCCCTATCTTCGCACGTTTACGCCTCTGACCTCCCATTGACATCAATGGGAAGCAGAAAAAGCGTATTTAGCTGAGTTTTTTGCCCGTAGTACTCAATGGTCGCTGGCGAAAAACGCGGCGAAAATCGCTTTGAAAATCGCGGCAGACGACGTGCAGGAAGGACAAAATCTGCCTAAAAATCCCAAACTGAATTTTGAGGCAGAATTTTCCTCCTGCAAAAAACTCTGTGTGAACGAGACCTTACGGATGTGCTGATACCAGTTATGTTTATTTATTTATTTATCTTACAATGCTTTAAGGGGAAAAATATTGTAACTTTTAATTATTCTTTTTTTTGTACATAAAAAAAACTTTATTTAACTGACTTTTACTTTTTTTATTAGTCCCCCTAGGGGACTTGAACCAGCCATCATTGGATCACTTGCACTATATACTGCAATACTGATGTATTGCAGTATATCGTCTGACAGGCCTCTATTAAGCCTTGCCAGAGGCAGGGCACAATAGAAGCACAAAGATGGCAGACCTGGGGGCCTTCATTAGTTAGGCCCCTAGGCTGCCATAGCAACCATCGACACCCTGGGATCGCATCACGGGGGGTCAATGAGCTGTTAGAGGGGTCCCGCTCGTTACTCTGAAGTGTCAGCTTAAATGTATACATCAGGTAGTGCTCGGACCGGGAATTCCAGCACTGGGGAGACTCAGACATCACTTTCCATATATGGACAGTGTTATCAGGGGTTTTCAACTACGGAGTTCCCGGACAGAGCATCGGAAGCGCTTTGGCCAGAGACTCTGGGACTTGAGAAGCACCTGATTTTATTTGTCCATATATGGACAGTGACGCCAGTGGCTCCTCCTGTAGCAGAATCCCCGGGCAGAGCATTGTCGACGCTCAGGTCGGGGATTCTGGCATCTTAAAGCTCCTAAAGTCACAGTCTACACCGCGTTCCAAATTATTATGCAAATGTTATTTTTCGCTGATTTTCCTAAATAGTCGATGCAAATGACAGTCAGTATAATCTTCAAGCCATCAACCGTTGGAGTACAATGCAAATTTTATTGGACAAATCTCCTAATGATAACAGATTTTTTTTTTAGAAGTAAAAAACTCAAAATGCACTGTTTCAAATTATTATGCACAACAGAGATCAAAACATTTTATAGGTTGTAAAGAGAACTAAAATGGTAATTTGTTGAATTTGCAGCATCAGGAGGTCATATTTACCGAAATCAAAAGCTCTTTCAATCAAAAAAAACTTAACAGGCCAAGTTACATGTTACATAGGACCCCTTGTTTGATATCACCTTCACAATTCTTGCATCCATTGAATTTGTGAGTATTTGGACAGTTTCTGCTTGAATATCTTTGCAGGATGTCAGGATAGCCTCCCAGAGCTTCTGTTTTGATGAGAACTGCCTCCCACCCTCATAGATATTTTGCTTGAGGATGATCCAAAGGTTCTCAATAGGGTTGAGGTCAGGGGAACAAGGGGGCCACATCATGAGTTTCTCTCCTTTTTATGCCCATAGCAGCCAATGACAGAGGTATTCTTTGCAGCATGAGATGGTGCATTGTCATGCATGAAGATAATTTTGCTACCGAAGGCGCGGTTCTTCTTTTTGTACCACGGAAGAAAGTGGTCAGTCATAAACGCTACGTACTTTGCAGAGGTTATTTTCACACCGTCAGGGACCCTAAAGGGGCCAACAGCTCTCTCCCCATGATTCCAGCCCAAAACATGACTCTGCCATCTCCTTGCTGACGTCGCAGCCTTGTTGGGACATGGTGGCCATTCATCAACCATCCACTACTCCATCCATCTGGACCATCCAGGGTTGCACGGCACTCATCAGTAAACAACACGGTTTGAAAATTAGTCTTCATGTATTTCTGAGCCCACTGCAACTGTTTCTGCTTGTGAGCATTGTTTAGGGGTGGCCGAATAATAGCTTTATGCACACTTGCAAACCTCTGGAGTATCCTACACGTTGAGGTTCGTGGGACTCCAGAGGCACCAGCGGCTTCAAATACCTGTTTGCTGCTTTGCAATGGCATTTTAGCAGCTGCTCTCCTCATCCTATTAATTTGTCTGGCAGAAACCTTCCTCATTATGCCTTTATCTGAACGAACCCGTCTGTGCTCTGAATCAGCCACAAATCTTTTCACAGTACGATGATCACGCTTAAGTTTTCTTGAAATATCCAATGTTTTCATACCTTGTCCAAGGTATTGCACTATTTCACACTTTTCGACAGCAGAGAGATCCTTTTTCTTTCCCATATTGCTTGAAACCTGTGTCCTGCTTAATAATGTGGAACGTCCTTCTTAAGTAGTTTTCCTTTGATTGGGCACACCTGGCAAACTAATTATCACAGGTGTCTGAGATTGATTACAATGATCCAAAGAGCCCTAAGACACAATACCATCCATGAGTTTCATTGAGAAACTAATAATTAAATGTTTATGACACTTAAAGAGGCTATGTCACCAGATTCTCAAGTCCCTATCTCCTATTGCATGTGATCGGCGCTGTAATGTAGATAACAGTAACGTTTTTTGTTTTTTTAAAACGTTCATTTTTAGCCAAGTTATGAGCTATTTTATATATATATATATATATATATATATATGCAAATGAGGTTTGAAATGGACAACTGGGCGTTTTTTTTTTCGTTATGTCCAACTGGGCGTGTATTGTGTTTTTAACTGGGCGTGTTTACGTGTACGACGCTGACCAATCAGTGACCAGTCAGCATCATACACTCATCTCCATTGATTTACACAGCAGCAATGTGCAGCCACAAAAACAGAGATTAACGTTAATCAAGTGTCCTGATAATGAATACACATGATCATCCAGCCTGGACGTCATGTGTATTCAGAATCCTGACACTTCTGAATCTTTTCTTTGAGATTTCTAGCAAGGGAAACGAAATCTCGCGAGATTATGGAGGTAAACGAGATTTCGTTTCACTTGCTGGAAATCTCACAGAAAAGATTCAGAAGTGTCAGGATTCTGAATACACATGACGTCCAGGCTGGATTTCATGTGTATTCATTATCAGGACACTTGATTAACGTTAATCTCTGTGTATGTGGCTGCACATCGCTGCTGTGTAAATCAATGGAGATGAGTGTATGATGCTGACTGGTCACTGATTGGTCAGCGTCATACACGTAAACACGCCCAGTTAAAAACACAATACACGCCCAGTTGGACATAACGAAAAAAAAAACGCCCAGTTGTCCATTTCAAACCTCATTTGCATATATATAAAATAGCTCATAACTTGGCCAAAAATGAACGTTTAAAAAAAACAAAAACGTTACTGTTATCTACATTGCAGCGCCGATCACATGCTATAGGAGATAGGGGTTTGAGAATCTGGTGACATAGCCTCTTTAAATCCAATGTGCATAATAATTTGGAACAGTGACGTCAGGGGCTTCAAAGAGCACAGCGCTTCAGGTAGCGGTTGAGGACTAGTACATAATGTATGAACGTACACAAACAATAGTCAAATGAGTAAATGCATAGACAACAGTGGCATACCTACTGTAAAGGCAAACAACTATGCTATGGGGCCCATTGAGAGGGACCTGACAGTGGCCTGATTACCCAGCATCCCAACACAGTCATAGCTTTTCTTGAAGCTGCCACTAGGGGAGCTCACTGCATAAAGATTTTGGTTGAGTTCAATAGTAGCTGTATAAGTCCATATACAGTGAGCTCCCCCTGGTGGTGACAAAATATGAATGTGTCGGGGAAGGTGGCCGACGCTCATTTCTGAGCAATTTTCGCCACTTTTCTACTTAGAAAAGTGTCAGAAGAAATGCCAGATACAACCTAGATTAATCAACAGGGCACAGTAGTACATTTTTTTTTTGAGTTCTCAGTGGGGGATGGGGGCTATGTGGTCCTAGGATTTCTATGTATCCTCCAGACACAGAAGAAGAGAAAAACCTGCCCAAAAAGCTTAGTTATTTATCTGTGTTTGTGGTTAGTCTCGCACACTATGTCTGTGGCAGTAAATATGGCTTCAATCACACTAAATTATGGTCCACTCACAGTAAGCAGCTCAGCAGTGTAAACAGTGGGATCAAAACAAAGCACTATACATTGAAGAGTACTTCTTTTATTTATTTTTTCCCGCCGCAGCCATTTTTTTGATTTTCACTTTTGGTATTTCCTCCCCATCTTCCAAGAGGCGTAATTTTTTTATTTTTCCACCAATATGGCCATATGAGGGCTTGTTTTTTGCGGGACGAGTTGTAGATTTTCACAGCACCATTTATTGTACCATATAATGTAGTGGGAGACTGGAAAAAAATATTTGTGGGATTAAATAGGAAAAAAACAGCGATTCCTCTATTTTTTTGGGTGGTTTTGTTTTTACGTTGTTCACCGTGCGGTAAAAGCTGCATGTCAACTTTATTCTGTGGGTCAATACAATTACAGCGATACCAAATGAATTGTTTTTTTATGTTTTATTATTTTTACAAGGAAAAAACTGATTGTTAAAAAAAAAAATTTGAGTTTTGTCGCCATATTCTGAGAGCCATAATTTATTTTTTTTGTCTGTCAATTTAGCAGGTATGAGGGCTTATATTTTGCGGGGCGAGCTCTAGTTTCTAATGGTACCATTTTGGGGTACGTGAGACTTTTTGATCACTTTTTATTTCATTTTTTTGTGGGAGATGAAGTGACCACAAAACAGCAATTCAGATGTTTTTATTTATTTTATTATTTACGGCGTTCATCGTTCGGACTATATAATGATATATTGTAATAGTTCAGACTTTTACGGCGTGTCGATACCAGTTTTGTTTGTTTTTTTACTTTTTTACATTGTGCTTAAGGGAAAATGGCAAAATGTTTTGTTTTTTCTAACTATTAATTTTTTTAATTTATTAAAACAAACTTTATTTTACTGTTTTTTACTTTTTTCACTTGGGAGGGATTTACGAGGGATCCCGCTCGTTACCCGTAAGTGTCGGCTGTAACACACAGCCGACACGCTCGTCCTACGGAGCGGGCTCAGCCCGTGAGCCCGCTCCATACTCCCCCACCCGGCGTGCGCCGTATATATACACGGCGGATTTCAGGAAGGGGTTAATTTCATATACACAGCTGTCCTAATATAGTATGGCGTAAAATAACACACTTTGCATGCTCTTTATTTGTTTTCTTGAATAATTCACAACCCCTTAGTGACATAGGCTTAGTTAAAAATTGTAATAGAAATTGCCCCACAGAAGGGGCCTTGACATTTATGAACATAACTTGCTTGCAGAAATTAACTCTGACCATGTATTGCAATCGGTTTAAACATTTATTACTCACAATGCTATTGCCTATGATGTGACAGGCCTGTTTCAGGTAATTTGTTTGAGGTGACAAAAACGCCTCATATTGCTGTAGTTTCACCCTGACCTTCTCTCGTACCAGAAAAATTAATTTTGGAGCTGAAACAAATGCATTAGTGCTGTCAGATAAATGCTTTGCCTGGAAGCATCTCGTTCACATTAATCTATCAAGTGGAAGTGTATGATGGAGGAGGAATGGCTCTTTTTACATCCAGAAACTTTATTCTTTCTTTATTAAAACTGTTCTCTGGTGACAAAAAGACTCATGTAAAAAGTTTAGCGCAGAAAAAACTGCAGCCATAACCATAACAACCAAAGCTTCCAATTTTCCAAAATTTTGAAAAAGACATCGAATTGCTACGATGCAATTTTTTATCTGAATTAGTGTTACAATTAGCAGCAGGACCGCTGCTAATCAATGATTTCTGTTATCTCTGTGTTTGGGCGTTGCTAGGCAATCTGGATTTGGTCATCATTTAACTTTGCCTGGTTAATTAGGGCGGAGTACCTTTCTTGGGCCTATATATAATTCAGGCCTGGATTATTTAGGTGCTGGTTATACTGTTTCTAGCATGTGCTAACTCTTTCCAGATTCTTGTTTGTGACTTTGTTTTTGTGTAGTGTTTGTTTGTACTGTGGGACCTGTTGGTCCTCTGAGAGATCTAGTTTTTGTATAGTGGTTTTATGTGTATCCTGGGATCCGCAGTTCCACTGGCGTGTTTGCCTTTCCTGTGCATTTGGTCTGCTACCAGACTGTTGTCTCACCCTGTTGGGGATAGTATTCAGATAGGGTCAGTGAGTGCTGTAAATTCTCATCCACTGTCTATTTCTCTGTTAACTGCATGCACGCTATTTTTCTGCTATCCACTCCATTTGTACATCATTTTCTACTACCTTCAGTATTTGGTTCCGCTCATCTGGTGAGTAACTTGTGCCTTTTGTTTCCTACCAGTATTGATGCATGCTTCACCCATGTGATAACGATTGTCTGGTGTTGTGGTCTATTAGTAACTATTAGTTGTTATACATGAGGCCTATAATATGCGTGACAGCATATGTTACTGTACATATAGTGTGACTCTTGACATTGTGGACACCTCTTTTTTTTTGTAAGTTCTTCTTCTTAAAAGATTTTCCAATACATGTAGAGAATAAGCACAAATATCCAACCTACAAGTACCAATAATACACATACGGTAACAATTGGCGATCATAACGGACAGGAAAATACAACACTAAAATTGAGGTTTAAGTGAATAGTTCGAAGTAGTAAGAAAAAAATCACCCCAACAAAATGGATACTGAAGTTGCCTAAAGCAAATATGTAGATGAGGTCATCGCCAATGTCGTATTCACGGGCCAATCGTTTCAATTCAATGGGATTGTTAAGTAAGAGCCCCAAGTGCAATTCAGAGGGAATATAGATAACCTGTCAGATGACCCAAGGGTAGCTACTGGATGGGCAAAAGTTTTATGGGCAAGTCTAAGTATCTAGGGCCCGATACCACAATGTCAACGGAGGGAGTTCAGTTGGGTTTCACAAGACAATGGTCCTTTTCTTTGAATGGAATCGCCCACTTATAGGTGAGGTCACTCTCCTTGAGCAGAGCAGTTAGAGGTCTTAGGACAATTCCTTGATGCAGTGTTCTCTAGAAAAAATATGGAAGAATATGGATCGTTGAGTCCTCATAACTCAGATGTGGCTTATTACGTGTTTTCTTTAGGAGAGCCACCCTATCCAAGTGTTGGAAATTTTGTGGGTGAGAGATAAAGTTGCTCACATATTGTCTATGGCTTGTTGGTAGAGACCTGTAGGGACCTTACAGCCTCACCTCTGTTACCCCTTATGCAGCATCCAACAATGTTATTAACAAGAAATAGCGATCATTTTATAGAAGAAATATGATCTTGCATTGGAAACAGCTGGTTCTTGTATGCTGATACAACAAAGGAAATTGATTAACGGTTCCCTGATTTCCTTCAGACTTATTTAACATTCAACAGGATAAGCCAAGACATGTACATACATAGCTAAGTCTATGGAGGGATACGCTGCACATGTATAATTCATACAGGGAAAGTCACCTTGGTAATATAATTACCTTACAAGTGAATAATTGACATAGGTTTTTATGATGCAAAAAGTTAT
Source organism: Rhinoderma darwinii (assembly GCF_050947455.1). Lineage (NCBI taxonomy): Eukaryota > Metazoa > Chordata > Amphibia > Anura > Rhinodermatidae > Rhinoderma > Rhinoderma darwinii. The sequence goes on along the minus strand of NC_134693.1, from coordinate 23,567,057 downwards.
TAAAAATGAAGCAAATTCTTCAGACAACTTTTGTCTTGTATAAAACTTACGAAACCCGATAGAGCTCATATACTGTAAATACCAAGTCTGAGAAAAAGTGACCTTGCTGCCAATAGCAACCAATCAGCTTCCATTTTTTTTTAAACTGCACTAAAACAGGAAACTTGGATTGGTTACTATGAACAACAAGGACTTTTTTGGCGTATTTTGCAGCATTCACCGTGTGATATAAATGTCATGTTAACTTTATTCTGTGTGGATATCAAATATATAGTTTTTTTATGCTTTTCTGCTTTTGTACAATAAAAACTTTTTTTTAAGGCAGTTTGTTTTTGTGTTGCTGCATTGCAAGAGCCATACTATGATAATTTTTTAGTACAGGTCATTATGGTTGTGGTTGTCACGGATGCGGAAAATTATGTCTATTTTTTTCCCTGTTTCATATATATGTATATACATGTATGTATATGTATATACATATAAATTTTTCCATTTCCAATTTTTATTTAATTTTTGCTTTATTTTTACATAGGATTTTTTTCTTTTGTAAACTATATTTAAAGGGGTTTTTCCATGAGGGACATTTATGACATATCTTGTCCGAGAGGTAAGACCCGCATCTATCTGATATTTATGACCTATCCTGTGGATATGTCATCGATGTCTCTAATAGGAAAACCCCTTTAACTTTTTTTGAAAAAAATTACATAATGCAATTTTGTGTATTATGCCTGTTAGTGTTCGGGGGTTGCTATTGAACGCGGCATCTAATTGGTTAAACGGATGGGCTTGGAGTTATCTGAATATATATATATATATATATATATATATATGTATATATATATATATATATATATATTCTCAGCAACTCCTGCTATATAAAATGCTTCCCCCACATTGGAGTGCATTTTGAATATAACACTTTCCCTTTAAGGGTTTGCTGCTGCAGGGAATGCACTGTTGATCTTTGGAAATACTGCTGCGGGGATGTATGTTCACATGCATTAATGTAACGATTTGCTGCTGCTGCAGGGAATGTTAGTTCTTGTTTACTGTACATTTGGACCATATATAAGGCCACTCTGTGGTTGGGATAAGTGTGATATGTCCATAAAGAAGCCTCATTAATGGGATGTGAAACAGAGAGATAGAGATTACTGTTCCCTTTAAAACCTTGTCGCCTTCCTGGGATCACTGTTGCTTTCTGTCCTCATTGCCCAAATGTTAAGTGCCCGCCAGCGCCTTGTGGCCATGACATCCAAGTGCTGAGTTCATCTGTCATGGCCGCTTCCATGGCCAACTCTATCTCCACTCCTGCCTTGTACATACTGGTCCTCTGCATCTTCTTTGCCCGGGCAGAACCTGTGCCGCTCCTCCTTATCCCACAGCTCACGGCCTCCTCCGCCGATACTCACAACCAGGTCCTCAACTTTCCTCTAGTTTGGGCGCAGGCTGACTTTTTCTACCTTAAAGGGCCAGCTTGTGCCATTCATTCAGTTTTCCTAGGGTACAAAAGGTGCCCTTCCTCTCTACTCTGAGCCTGATCAACGAGTCAACCATTGTTTGCTCATTTTTCTGCTTGAATTTTTATTGGATTACTGCTACCGATTAATATTGACCATGTCTTGTTTGCTGCCTGCCCCGACCTTCTGCCTGTCTATCGATATAATCATACTTTGCCTACCCTGACTTTTGGTTAACTGTAAGTGAATGTCTGCCGCCTGCCCGGACTTCTGCTATTCTTGACCGTGTGCATTGCCTACTGTATTTAATGCTGTGTTCAAGTCAGCCATTGCCAACAGAGACTACTCTGGGGGTAGCGACTTGGGGTTTCCTAGCAGCCAAGACCATACCTCCATACGAAGGTTAAAGGGGGGGGGGGGGAACCTTGGAATCCCCTAGCCTATACTCCCCAGATTAGCCCCACTCCAAATACAGTAGCAACACAGGGAAGTTCACACTATCCTTTCCGATGAGTCTTGAAGACCGAGGTAACTAGCGGAGCGTGGCAGTGACAAATTTAAAAGGTAGGTATATTGCAATTATATTTCTTCCATTTGGAGCAAATTAGAAGTGTTTTTAGGGGATTAGAAAACCTCCCTTATTCATATATAAAATAAATATCTTGAATAAAGTCTTGAAATTGTAAATACCCATGGATCACTTGCAGTCTCATAAAACATTCCTACATAGAATGATGGATTCACAAGTAAATTCACCAATGTGGTCCAGAGCAGTCCGGGACAGGTCAGTCGTGTCATAAGATGCCCTTTCATTATATTGACTGCTCCAGGCCCCTCCAGCAGCGACGGTCTAAAACGGTCTACTTTCTTATTGTTTGATAATCAAATCCAAATTCCAGCCCGAAGCGCAGAATGCTGACTCCTAACAACCTTTCCTAATGGAAAATGTAATTTATTTTCAAAATAAATGCCACATCTGCACAAGAACACATATTGGAAGACTTAATGTAGCTGAAAGTAATTTGTCTTAGGTTACTTTAAAAGCTTGCACTTGTCTTTTCTTGTAAAATATAAGAATATTGCTGGATTTACATGGCATCTACAAGCAGCTTTTTGCATTCCACTAACACTGGCATTGTATTATTTTGATTGAATAATTTCGCCATACTTTAGATATAATACTTCTTTTCATTTTTCCTTTGTATTATTTTCTCTCTCTACAGTATATTTACCGTCTATATGTATTATAGGACCCCGCAAGGCCTAGTTCACATCACTTTAGTTGACATATACGCCAGGAAAGCTTCCGATGTATACAGTAAACATAGGCTTTGACGGATGCCGTAACAGTCGAATCCGTCTCCCATAGTTTATAATATTATCCATTAAATGGATATGTCACAAACTGATCTGAAGGGAGTTCATGACGTATCCGGTTAACAGATACCATTATAGTCTATGAGTGACGGATGCCACTGTTAGGCATCCTTCACAGGCATCTGTCACCCATAGACTAATATGGTATCTGTTTAACGTATATGCCATTAAAAGCTATTGAGAAGCCCATGACGTATACATTAAACGCATGACCGTGACGTATGCCATACAGTGCCCTCTGGCACCACATGGAACTCATACGCACTTATGCTAAAATAATGAGCCCTATTTAATAGACAATAACATACAAACATGGTGTCCAATAATTTCACAGGCCCAAATTAGTATTCTGTCCTCCTCTAGAAGGACCATATGGGTCTAGAAAGGTGCTTAAGGAACATATTATTCCCTCTTGTTTTTCTTACAAAATCTAAATTTTTATGCTTCATAAAGATCAAGTGAAACCACTCCCCAAAACGTCCTCACATAATGGGGTACCAGATGGAGGATTAGAAATGTGGGAGATAGCCTGAGCATTTTCTCCATCCGGAAAAGAGAGGCATTTTTTGTACAATTTTCTTTCCTCTGGATTTTGCATGTTTTGTATTCTGAGAGATTTCTTATGAAGTCTTAGGCTGGGTTCACACAGAGTTTTTTGCAGCAGTAAAATCTGCCTCAAAATTTAGTTTGGAATTTTGAGGCAGATTTTCCTCTACCTGCACGCCGATTTTCGCTGCGTTTTTCGTCCATGGCCATTGAGCGCCGCGGGCGTAAAACGCTGTGAAATACTCTTTTTCTGCCTCCCATTGATGTCAATGGGAGGTCAGAGGCATAAATGGCCGAAGATAGGGCATGTCCCTTCTTTTTCCCGTGAGCCGGTTTTTCCTCTCGCGGTAAAAAACGCCTCCGCCTCCCATTAAACTCAATGGGAGGCATTTTTGGCCGTTTTTTTGGCTCGCTTTGCGGCGTGGTTTCCGCGGAAAAAAACTCAGTGTGAACTCCCCCTTATCATGCTTCCCAGTATCTGATAAAAAAAATCTGCTAAATCTGTGAGACACAGGCAGGATATTGAGGTAGAGCTTATATTTTGTGACTACTGTGCATATAGCTTCATGTACTGAAATGGTGGTCACCCAAACAGAGAGACAGAAAGGCAGGGCCAGGAAAAGGGGTCAGCGAGCCAGGCAGTCAACTAGGGAACAACTGCCTCCCCTTCTAAATGGGGTGAATTTCCTGACACCCCTTCTTTCAACCGTGCATGAGTCCCCAGACACAATTGAACACTCCTTACGTCTGTTGTAATCTGATCCATAAGCTCTTGCAGGTCGAGGAAGTGACCTGTAAGCAGCCACGGATTGACTGTACATTTAGGCCTTGTTCACACGGCGCTAAAAAAACACAACGTGTAAACGTGTCAAAAACGCTTTTTAAAATACAGGCGTTTGTTACATGTTTTTGATGCGTTTTTTACGCGTAAAACGCGGCAAAATGTGTTAAGTACACGCCGTGTGAACAAGGACTTACTCCTAGATGGTGTAGGAATGAGAAGTTGGGTATTAAGGAGCTCTCTGGCATAGGCACTGTATATGGGGGCACTCTCTGGATGGTGTACTGCATATGAGGGCATCTCTAGCAGGCACTGGGCACTCCGGCATTTTTTATGGGTGCACTCACTGAATAAGACACTGTATATGGGAGTAATCTCTAGATGGGGCACTCCGGCAGCCACTGTGTATGGGGGCAAATCCAGTGATAATCTGATATACCTGAGTAGCGAATAGTGTGTCTAGAAATTAGAGAGGGGGCACAATTTGTTGTTTCTTTGCCCGTTTGGACTAAAACTTCCCTACAGAATTCTCTGGTTCTGCAAAGGCATATAGACATTGATTAAACTATGTAACAGCAAGTACTGCAGTGGCGGTAGGCTTTAATGTTGTTAAATTTACAGTCTGGAAATGTATAAAGTGGTAGTTAGGGTTGTATAAAAAGTCATTTACTACTTTTTTATAATCCTTTTTGTTTTCAAATTGCTGAATATGAAAACAAAGCAGGATTATGGGACAAATATACATGTCGGTTCCTATAAAAATAACCACCACTTCTAAACCTGAATTTTTTGTAAGCTTGAAAAATGTGCAATTTAATTGCATGATTATTGCTTCTCATCATAAACTGTACTAAAAAAACAAAAAACAGGAGCCCAAGAGACATAATCACAAATATGGCTTATGTATGAAATGTCTAGCAATCCACGTTTTTCTCAGATCCCCTCTTGACGTATTATTATACTTTATTTGTGAAATGCCAACATATTCCACAGCGTCGCCCATTAGGGAGCTATGCATCGGTGAAAATAAACACAGTAACTGCTGACCCTGTTCAGTTATTAACAACTGGTGTCAAATTATAGTCACAATGTCTTAGATTATGTATCATTATTTTTGTATAATTTTCAAATTTCACGAAATTCAGTATGTTGAATAGTATTTGAGCACTTAATATTATTTTATTATCAAATACTTCTGTCCTAGAAGTCCTACAAATATATGGAGTGGGATAGGAAAGCAGTACAGTAGTAGAATGAATGAGACTAATGATTGCAGCAGGAGAAGAGTGTGCTGACTTTGTGAGAGGCAGTGACCTGTCCACCATATGATTATGTTAGTGGCCACTGGTCCACATGTAATAAGGCAATGTCAAGAAGTGGGAGTTGAAAAAAATGCCCCTTTGCCTCTCCATTCCTAAAAATGATGACAGCAGCAGAAGAGGAGTGGGATGATCTTGTTGGAAGTAGTGACCTGTGCTCATATGATTATGTGGATAAGGACAGTGCTCTGTTTGATAGAGGCAGTGCAGTGTTATATGATGATGGGATTCATGACAGCAGCAGGAGATGAGTATTAACCAATGATTAGATATAAGCAATTCAATCTGCCCAATGTATCAGTCTACAAGTCTATAGAATTCACAAGAGAGCAATGCGGATTTGCCATGAACATTGTAGTTCTCATGAATTAAGGAATTCTATAATTTTTGCGTTATTTGTATTATTTATTTAGAACACAATATGTTAATGATGGTAATATGTTAATATGAAAAATGTTCATTCAGCAAGTCTATGGACCCAATGCCGTCTTCAATGCACTGGAACCAGAGACTAGCCATATAGACATACATAAGAAACCAAAAATTATAGCACCATCCTATAGCCGCGGTTTCTGAAATCTCAGCTGAGGAATCACATCATAATACATCCAAACACTGAGATCCCTAACAATCCCTAGAACAAAGGGGCTGCAGTACTCTTCAGCGCACTATGTCCATTTTCCTTTGGACAGCCTATCCTGGCCTCATTTAGGAAAGACGTTATCAATCTAAAGAAAATGGTGGATGGAAGCGGCAACAACGTCCCTTGTAAAATACTGGAAATGGAGTGCAAAAGTCTATCCAAATGAATCAGTCCAAATTATATGCTGACATCCAGTCATCATATCACAATAGCAGAAAAAAGATGGCAGCATATCATTACTCCATTTATTTAGGTAAGTTATACAAAAATAAGCAACGTTTCGGCATGCACAAGCCTTTCTCAAGAGATGTTGTCAAGTCATTACAATCTGTAGCCCACCAGCGTCTGTCTTCCGAGAGTAGCTGAGAGGGAATAAGGGAATCTGCAGGGTCATAGTTCTCTGTTTTCATAATTTTCTTGGAATTCCAATGAATTTGCCAAATACAACATCCAAATTTCAAGTTTTTTTTATCATTGACATGAAAAGGCTAATAAAACCATTACCAGACAAGGGTTCCTTGGACCCACCAGAGGTCATAACATCAGTAAGGTCAAATAGGTTATTTGGGAATCAACCCATAAACCCTAGTGGCAAGTGATTCTCTTAAAGTCCCCTCCAAATGAGGTTACCTTCCGCTGGACTTTTTTGGCTAATTATTGTGTTAGAGATTTGGCCCACCGGACCTGTACTCTAGAGGCCAATTGGACCCTAAGAGTACTTATAAAGCAATGGAACCGTAGAACATGAAGCCTTCCAAACAACCCTTACATCACCCCCTAGAGTATGCATAGGTGCAGTGCACCCTGGAGTGGTTTGGGGCTCAATCATTCTATTAATCCGTCGCCCTTTCAGTGCCTGGACACTTTTTGCATTTTGCGCTCATTCATTTTCATTCCTTAAAGGAACAATCTTTATATTTTTTTAGTTAACCATTAACATTTCTGTCTGAGGTTCTGGATTGATAAAATAAATTTTTAATGCATTTGAGCTTCATATTAAAAACATTTTAGGATGAAGAGTAAGGGTATGTTCACACACAAACTCAAAAACGTCTCAAAATACGGAGCTGTTTTCAAGGGAAAACAGCTCCTGATTTTCAGACGTTTTTTTGTGCCACTGGCAATTTTCGCCGCGTTTTTTACGGCCGTTTTTGGAGCTTTATGAAAAACGGCTCCAAAAACGTCCAAAGAAGTGACCTGCACTTCTTTTTCGTGGCCATTTTTTTTACGTGTAAAAAACACAGCTCCGTCGGAACAGAACGCCATTTTCCCATTGAAATCAATGGGCAGATGTTTGGAGGCGTTCTGCTTCCGATTTTTCAGCCGTTTTTCCGGCGTTTACGGCCCAAAAAAACGTCCGAAAACACTCTGTGTGAACATACCCTTACTGTCAAAGTTTTGATGTGATGGATCCTGGCGCTGTATTTGCTAGGCTACACCAGCCAATCACTGGGCATTTTCCAAACCATGTACTGCATCCAAACATAGGGTCCGGAAAGTATGACACTTTGACAACAGGACCATGGTAAAAATATGACCTTCACTACAGAAGTATTACCATAATCCTATATAATATCTGCTTTCAAGCAACCAAATTAAAAGCAATGCTCCAAATCTTTGTACCTTTTGTGCTTTAGAGAATATTTTGCTGCGGTCAGAATAATAATCTGATTGATTCATTTGATAGAATTAAAAATGAGAAAAAAAAACTTGACCTCAAGATTAAAAGAGTTTCCCTGTAGCAACATAGGATAATATGATGGACTTAAGCAGCTTCTGGGGATCGAAACCCCCAGCCCCTATATTGTGTACCCTGAATCACGACACCTCATGCCTCCGTCTCTGATTTCTTTCTGATGGGACCTGTTATTGCTCACTCGGCTGATGATGCCTCTGACAGCTCTTTCTGTATGTAAATGAAATACAATTCATCTCGAGGCCATGGTGTTCTGGCAGGCTCGTCAAAAAGAGGGGAAAAAAATGACACCACGAATGTTATTTCATTTTAACCAATTCCTAACACTTGTCCTGCATTGTGTATAGTGCTAAATATCTGATACTTTGAAGGAGACCTGCAAGTTAATGGTAATGTTCCCCAACAGCTTCTGCACCAGCTGTACTAAGCTGACCTTTACGATACAGGTAGTTCACTATGGCGGCTTAAATTATTATAATGAATAAAGAACATCGCCCTTAGACGAGTTAGCCTTCAGTGCTCAAGAATCCCAAAGCTAATTAAAACTGAGCCCATTTTGGGTTTATTTCTCTACACAGAGAGCGGAGAGCCAGCTGCGCAAAGTTTGTCAAAATGTGTTACGGGAAATCTTTCTACTGGGGGTCGGAGAAAGTCTATGACTTTGCCTTTTGGGCACTGAGCCAGTGTCACTCATGTTCATATGTAATCAGGCTCATTCTGCTACCACAGGGGTCCAGCGCATTACAATAATACAGCGGGTAAATCTGGCCTTAACTGCAGGCCCACCGTGCCCTTTCAAAACTAATTTGAGGCTTCAATTAAAAAATAAATACAAAATCTCATCCTGAGTCGCATTAATATTTTGCTTCATGTCTCTATGGGGCTGTGACATGCAGAATTGCAATCACATGCTGGAAATCTCTGCAATCACCGGGGATAATGGCAAAATATAAACTGATTTTTCAATAAAGCAATAGTTATAGGTTACAGGAGTAATGGGATATAAATATGCAGACAATTTCCAATGGTAAAACGTCTACAGGGCCAGTCATGTGTCAAACAGTCTGGTTTTCTGGACTATTGAATATCCATAAACAATCATTCCAATAGTCTATGAACTAAAGAATACTTGATCTAAAACGCCAAGATTGAAATAGTCTAGTACATTATGGTCTGCCAGTTACCATAAATGGTGGATTTTTTTTAACAACATTTTATTTTTTTTGTATCTGGAGGTTGGATACCTGAAATGTGCAGACCCTATAGGGTTAGATATTAGTAGGGGAATGGGTTAGGGAGTAATATCCTCTCTGAGCATAGTTGTGTGAGCTCCTATTAAGAGTCTTGTGTGCACCACAACCCGTTCATTGTTTACACGGGCACAACGGGTTGCCTATATGGGCGTCTGCGCCTGCTACTGCAGCTCAGCGCTATTCAGTTGGCCACTAAAATTATTATAGACCACACATCACACTTGGCCACTTGATATAGACCCCAGAACAGAACTCTTTGTACACAAACCCCAGACCAGACCGCCTAATAATGACAGACCCCAGATCAGACCCCTAATAATAATGGCATATCCCTAATGCCCCCTGATAATGACAGACCCCGGATCAGTCCCCTTAATACTGACAGACCCTAGATCAGACCCGTTAATAATGACAGACCCCAGATTAGACCACCTAATACTGACAGACCCCAGATCAGACCCCAAATAATGACATATCCCTAATGCACCCTAATAATGACAGACCCCAGATCAGACCCCTTAATAATGACAGACCCCAGATTAGACCACCTAATACTGACAGACCCTAGATCAGACTGCTTATTTTCCTAGACAGACCTGTAGAGGAGGAATAGGTGGCGGCAGCCGTGGGCCCTCATTAAAGTGGCGGCAGCAGCGGTGGCAGAGCGAGCTTCTATGAGGTGTGTGGGCTTTAAAGAGCTGACGGGCTTACTTTGTAAGCACGTTGGCACACACATTAGTAACCTAGCGGCCAGCAATGAAACATTTCTGGATGCTAGGTCAGTCTTAGGGCACTCGCTGTACCCCCTGAGCATGCGGCACATACCCCCTTGGGTAAACGTTCCGCCAGTTTGGAACCACAGTAATAGAGCATACAAAGAGGGTGTTTCTTCCTTTAATGGGAACGACACAGACCTGCAATCGGGATGTATAATGTGTTATCCTGGACAGTTAGGGGATTCCAAGGTCCCCAACGCTCACCCATGTAACCCCCTTCAGATCGGCCCATCAGAAGATGATATTAAGGTAAAACCCCATTTATGTACATTTTAATTACAAGTAAGTTTTAAAAAAAAAGACAAAAACTTCACACAAACTATATATAGGATCATCGTAAATCTTGTTGTATCTAAACATTTGGGTATGGCATTTTATATCTTAGAAGAAAGCTCATTAAGAGTTGTTCATTTACAGATATAAAGTGATATCATTGTTACGTTTATTTATGTACAACTACTTGATAAGAAGAGAAATATGTTTTCAAAAATAATTACTGATTTGGAAACTCGACACAAACTCTACAGAACAGATCATTTACTTTTTACATCTAAGGCCCCTAGTTCCAGCCTTCTGCGAAAGAACAGATAACAGCTTTGCTCATCCGAACACAAAAATAGTCATTTCCCCAGAGATTCCTTCCCAGAAGACACAGAAAAACAGAGTTTGCTGACGCCCAATGGCAAATGATCACGTTTCATTCTTAATAGACAGTTCCGCTGGGATCCAACTAATGGCATTTCTGCAACATTCTATGGATAGTTTTCTCTCTGTAGGTTAATATCTGTGCTGCATCTGTCATGCTTCTGTTTTATGAGTTATGAATAGCTATCAATCATGAGCAGAATGAAGTGAAGCATCTTGTAATCCAAAATGAATTGTAAAAAGGGTGGTGGGGGATGCAAAGTGCTTCATTTACTCGGTATCTAGCCAAGAGCAGGAGGGGTTGTCATGTCACAATGAAGGGCATAGATCTTTCTATTTCTTGAGCAGTAATCCCAGAATCACTCTGGTGACCCTGACATTTATCTAAGAAGGCAATAAATCTATATGAGGTAATAAAAAGCAAACTTAATGTAAACATTTTGTGACAGACTTGATCGAGTGGTTATACATTGATGCTTGCTTGGACTACTTTCGAGCACTTTTTGGTATTGGTCTACTAGTCATTCTAAGTAGGGACATGAGGTCTTATCTATAGCAACAGATGAGTTTGTAGCGATTATTTATTACAAAATGAACTCACGATTGTTTTATATAGGAATTTGTCGTCATTCTTTTCATACCTTGTAAAGGATCTGCCAGGCACTACGTCTGTGGATACTCCCAGGATTAATCAATCGACACCTGAGGCCAGACCTCTTAGACTGACACCGGCTCCCACCAATCAGGGTGGTAGGCTCAGGAGTGGGAGAGCCTATCGCGGCCTGGTCAGTCGGAGTTAGCTCCGCCCCCTGTCCATTTATACCTGCCGTTTTCTCTTCCTCATTGCTTGTGATTCTTCTTGGTTTCCTGGCCCCACTGCTGCCTTGCTCCAGCCTGCTTCTGCCGTGCTTCAGCCTTGCTTCAGTTCCCGCTTATCCTGCTTCGCTCTGCCCCCGGCTTGCTTCCTGCTCCGTGCTCTGCGTTTGTATACTTCATTACATCCTGATCCTGACTGCTCGTTCACCACTCCGTTCCCTCACGGTGTTCCGTGGGCTACTGCCCCTTCCCTTGCTTGTTCCCTGTTTGTATCCCCTTGCACTTAGTCAGCGTAGGGACCGCCGCCAAGTTGTACCCCGTCGCCTAGGGTGGGTCGTTGCAAGTAGGCAGGGACAGGGCGGTGGGTAGATTAGGGCTCACTTGTTCCCTTCACCTCCTTCCACCATTACATATTCACAAGCCCATACCTAGTCTACCATTTCTCCTATGCTGACACTATCATGGACCCCCTTGAGACCCTGACCCAGCAGATGCAGGGCCTCTCCCTACAGGTCCAGGCCCTGGCTCAGAGGGTCAACCAGTCTGACGCTGCCATAGTAGTACCCCTCACCTCACCTCTAGAACCTGACCTCAAGTTACCTGACCGGTTCTCAGGGGACCGTAAGACTTTTCTCTCCTTCCGGGAGAGTTGCAGACTTTACTTCCGTCTAAAACCTCACTCTTCAGGTTCCGAGAACCAGCGGGTGGGAATCATTATATCCCGACTCCAGGAAGGGCCCCAAGAGTGGGCCTTCTCCTTGGCTCCTGACGCCCCTGAACTTTCCTCCGTTGATCATTTTTTCTCTGCCCTCGGACTCATTTACGACGAGACTGACAGGACTGCCTTAGCAGAGAGTCAGCTGGTGACCTTACGTCAGGGTAGGAGACCTGTTGAGGAATACTGTTCTGATTTTAGAAAGTGGTGCGTAGCTTCTCGGTGGAACGACCCGGCCCTAAAGTGCCAGTTTAGGTTAGGATTATCTGACGCCCTGAAGGATCTGCTTGTTAGCTACCCCTCTTCTGACTCCCTAGACCAGGTTATGGCCCTAGCAGTACGACTTGACCGACGTCTCAGGGAACGTCAGCTCTGACTTCCCTGCGATCCCCCCCCCGAGGTCCCGTCTCCTCGCTCTTCCACGGAAGACTCGGAGGTACCTATGCAACTCGGGGCCTCAATGTCCCCTCGACAACGTAGAGAGTTCTGCAGGAAGAATGGTCTCTGCTTCTATTGTGGGGATGACAAGCATCAACTGAACACCTGTCCCAGGCGCAAGAATAAGCTGCCGGAAATCTTCCGCGCCTAAGTGATCATCGGGGAGGTCATTTGGGCGCACAGGTATTTCCCGTTAATATGAAACGCAATAAAATTTTGCTTCCCTTTCAGGTCTCGTTTGCTGGCCGGTCTGCCACTGGCAGTGCCTTCGTGGATTCTGGCTCATCTGCTAATATCATGTCTGTGGAATTTGCTATGTCTCTAAAAATGCCTTTTATTGATTTGCCTTATCCTGTCCCGGTAGTGGGTATCGACTCCACTCCTCTTGCTAATGGTTATTTTACTCAGCATACTCCTGTTTTTGAACTCCTTGTTGGCTCCATGCATTTGGAGCAGTGCTCTGTACTGGTGATGCAGGGATTATCGTCCGATCTGGTATTAGGTCTTCCCTGGTTGCAGCTGCATAATCCCACGTTTGATTGGAATACTGGGGAGCTCACCAAATGGGGTAGTGAATGCCTGACGTCATGTCTTTCGGTTAACTCTATTTCTCCCCGTGAGGAGGTAAACACGCTACCTGAGTTTGTTCAGGACTTCGCTGATGTTTTTTCTAAGGAGGCCTCCGAGGTGTTGCCCCCTCATAGAGATTACGATTGCGCCATCGATTTGGTACCAGGTGCTAAGCTTCCTAAGGGTAGGATATTTAATCTTTCATGTCCTGAACGTGAAGCCATGAGGGAGTATATCCAAGAATGCCTGGTCAAGGGTTTCATTCGCCCCTCGACTTCTCCTGTAGGTGCTGGCTTCTTCTTCGTGGGGAAGAAGGATGGTGGTCTTAGGCCGTGCATTGACTATCGGAACTTGAATAAGGTCACAGTAAGGAACCAGTATCCCCTTCCTTTGATTCCTGATCTTTTTAATCAGGTTCAGGGGGCCCAATGGTTCTCTAAGTTTGATCTACGGGGGGCGTATAACCTTATCCGCATCAAAGAGGGGGATGAGTGGAAGACTGCGTTCAACACGCCCGAAGGTCATTTCAAATACCTGGTCATGCCCTTTGGGTTGTGTAATGCCCCTGCTGTCTTCCAGAATTTTATTAATGAAATTCTGAGAGATTACCTGGGAAATTTTCTTGTAGTGTACCTTGATGACATACTGGTGTTTTCCAAGGACTGGTCCTCCCACGTGGAGCATGTCAGGAAGGTCCTCCAGGTCCTCCGGGAAAATAATCTGTTTGCGAAAACCGAAAAATGTGTGTTTGGGGTACAGGAGATACCATTTTTGGGTCAAATCCTCACTCCTCATGAATTCCGCATGGACCCTGCCAAGGTTCAGGCTGTGGCGGAATGGGTCCAACCTGCCTCCCTGAAGGCGCTACAGTGTTTTTTGGGGTTCGCTAACTATTACAGGAGATTTATTGCCAACTTCTCAGTCGTCGCTAAGCCTCTTACGGACCTCACTCGCAAGGGTGCTGATGTCCTCCACTGGCCTCCTGAGGCCGTCCAGGCTTTTGAGACCCTCAAGAAGTGCTTTATCTCGGCCCCCGTGCTGGTTCAGCCCAACCAAAGGGAGACATTTATTGTGGAGGTTGACGCGTCCGAGGTGGGAGTGGGGGCCGTCTTGTCCCAGGGTACCAGCTCCCTCACCCATCTCCGCCCCTGTGCTTACTTCTCTAGGAAGTTTTCGCCCACGGAGAGTAACTATGATATTGGCAACCGCAAACTTTTAGCCATTAAATGGGCTTTTGAAGAGTGGCGTCACTTCCTGGAGGGGGCCAGACACCAGGTAACGGTCCTTACTGACCACAAGAATCTGGTTTTCCTAGAATCTGCCCGGAGGCTTAATCCTAGACAAGCTCGATGGGCGCTATTCTTTACGAGATTTAACTTCTTGGTTACCTATAGGGCTGGGTCCAAAAATATTAAGGCTGATGCACTGTCACGTAGTTTCATGGCCAATCCTCCTTCTGAGAAGGATCCTGCTTGTATTTTACTCCCTGGTATAATCGTTTCTGCCACTGATTCTGATTTAGCCTCTGACATTGCGGCTGATCAAGGTTCAGCTCCCGGGAACCTCCCTGGGGACAAGCTGTTTGTCCCCCTGCAATACCGGCTAAGGGTACTCAGGGAAAACCATGACTCCGCACTATCTGGTCATCCTGGCATCTTGGGTACCAAACACCTCATTACCAGAAACTATTGGTGGCCTGGGTTGCCTAAGGACATTAGGGCTTACGTCGCCGCTTGTGAGGTTTGTGCTAGGTCCAAGACCCCTAGGTCCCGACCTGCGGGCTTACTGCATTCTTTGCCCATTCCCCAGAGACCTTGGACCCATATCTCCATGAATTTTATCACCGATTTGCCTCCATCTCAGGGCAAGTCAGTGGTGTGGGTGGTAGTAGACCGCTTTTACAAGATGTGCCACTTTGTGCCCCTTAAGAAACTACCTAACGCCAAGACGTTAGCTTTTTTGTTTGTTAAACACATTCTGCGTCTCCATGGGGCCCCAGTCAATATCGTTTGTGACAGAGGGGTACAATTTGTTTCCTTATTTTGGAGAGCTTTTTGTAAAAAGTTGGAGATTGATCTGTCCTTCTCCTCCGCCTTCCATCCCGAAACTAATGGCCAAACGGAAAGGACTAATCAATCCCTGGAACAATATTTAAGGTGTTTCATCTCTGACTGTCAATTTGATTGGGTCTCATTCCTTCCCCTCGCCGAATTTTCCCTGAATAACCGGGTCAGTAACTCGTTAGGGGTCTCCCCGTTTTTCTGTAATTTCGGGATTAATCCACGGTTCTCCTCCGTTTCTCCTGGTTGTTCCAATAATCCCGAGGTAGAGGACGTTCATCGGGAACTGTGCACAGTCTGGGCCCAGGTTCAGAAGAACCTAGAGGCGTCCCAGAGCGTACAAAAGATTCAGGCTGATAGAAGACGTTCTGTTAACCCCCGGTTTGTCGTCGGGGATCTGGTGTGGTTGTCGTCTAGGAACTTGCGCCCTAAGGTCCCGTCCAGGAAGTTTGCTCCCCGATTTATTGGGCCTTATAAGGTCATTGAAGTCCTCAACCCTGTATCCTTCCGTCTGGAGCTGCCCCCATCCTTTCGCATACACGACGTCTTTCATGCCTCCCTCCTTAAACGCTGCTCCCCGTCCTGGTCCCCCTCGAGGAAACCTCCTGTTCCCGTTCTCACCCCTGAGGGGGTGGAATTCGAGGTGGCCAAGATCGTGGACAGTAGGATGATCCAGGGCTCCCTCCAGTACCTGGTCCATTGGAGAGGATACGGGCCGGAGGAGAGGACTTGGGTACCTGCTCGAGATGTTCACGCTGGGGTATTGGTCAGGAGGTTCCACCTTCTCTTCCCCACTAAACCGGGTCCTCTTAGTAAGGGTCCGGTGGCCCCTCATAAAAGGGGGAGTACTGTAAAGGATCTGCCAGGCACTACGTCTGTGGATACTCCCAGGATTAATCAATCGACACCTGAGTCCAGACCTCTTAGACTGACACCGGCTCCCACCAATCAGGGTGGTAGGCTCAGGAGTGGGAGAGCCTATCGCGGCCTGGTCAGTCGGAGTTAGCTCCGCCCCCTGTCCATTTATACCTGCCGTTTTCTCTTCCTCATTGCTTGTGATTCTTCTTGGTTTCCTGGCCCCACTGCTGCCTTGCTCCAGCCTGCTTCTGCCGTGCTTCAGCCTTGCTTCAGTTCCCGCTTATCCTGCTTCGCTCTGCCCCCGGCTTGCTTCCTGCTCCGTGCTCTGCGTTTGTATACTTCATTACATCCTGATCCTGACCGCTCGTTCACCACTCCGTTCCCTCACGGTGTTCCGTGGGCTACTGCCCCTTCCCTTGCTTGTTCCCTGTTTGTATCCCCTTGCACTTAGTCAGCGTAGGGACCGCCGCCAAGTTGTACCCCGTTGCCTAGGGCGGGTCGTTGCAAGTAGGCAGGGACAGGGCGGTGGGTAGATTAGGGCTCACTTGTTCCCTTCACCTCCTTACGCCATTACATACCTGTTTTCACCCAAAGTCTTCATAGGTAACTTGCAGCAGTCAGGTGAGCCTCACATAGATTAGTGATAAGCATTTGGTAAAATATATATTATACATTAAGTATTATGTTTGTACAGTTACATCCTTCCGATTAATAAATTTGATCTGGGGGAACTAATAAGTTCCGTCTTTGGTCAAGGGCATGGAGCCTCCACCATAGACATCAATCCTCAGGGTCAAGGGTGTTACTAGCGGGCATAGCAGTCTACATGGGGCCTCACAGCTAAGGGGGACAGTTCTCTGTTACTTTAGAGGCGGTTATAGTTAATCGAATGTAGAGAGGCCAATGAATTAAGGAAGACACAGGAGAGAAAACCACGATTCAAAATGTCCTTCTTCTTGAACTCTTTTGCTGCTAATGGCGGTCATGGTCAATGGTGGAGTAAGACCCATTACATGCTTACCTGTTATGTCTTTGCTTCTAACTCTGCATATTTAGAGGGCATGTCCTTTCCTTGCTACTAATTCAGAATGGAGAGAGTTTGCGGAACAGGATGTAGCTTTCTGCTCATTATAAAGGAATGGATATTGGGGAACCATCTACAGCTCGGCCCACATATTCTGTTTACATTGTATGTCACATTGGGTTACGCCATACAAAATACAATGTTGGGGCTCTGCTTAGTAGATGCATATGACACCCAGTATTTATGCAGTTTAAGGGCATCTATGAGATGACAATGTATTGACTAGTTAACATGAAGCTCCAACTTCCACTTATCAAAAGAGTTATGTTGATAGATATTCCAGAGTAGTTACACATAAGTCCGATCAGACAATTGTCCACCATTCAGGCTGTGATATTATGAGAAGACGAGTACAGAATGTAGAGCGGGGCCACAATTATGATATTCCACACATGTCCAGTAAACGGAAGCATGGTCAAGTCTAGGAGTAAGTAGAGGGCAGCGGAAGAGGATAAAAGCAAAAAGGGGCATGTAAGGTGAAGAGACCAAGGATGTCATATGCTGTCATATATATTCTATATGCCATAGAAGCAGCCTATGCGGTTGCTAATGGACCCTTCAGGCCAAATGCACAGAAAGTGCATATTTCCGTGCGGAAAATCCGCAGCGTAACGCAGTACCAGCAAAGTAAAGGAGGTTTCAAGAAATCTTATTTAGATGTTGCGGTTTCTTTCTGCACGTAAATTGACCTGCGCTGCGTATTTTAAAATCTGCAACATGTCTATTTATCCTGCGTTTATGCTTGCAAATTTAGAAAAAACACCAAAATCTGCAGCATAAAAATGCACCTACTGTATTTCCACATCAAACGGTAAAAAACCCACCTAAAAACGCACTATTAGATGCGGATTTTACCTGCAGAACTACCTGCGTTTACCTGCAGATTTCATGAAAATTTTCTGCACCAAATTCCGCAACGTGTGCCTTTAGCCTCAAGAAAGGGGGCCTAGCCTTGATGCAGATGGTGAACCTACGGGATAGGGAATCAACCCAAACATCATGGAAAGGAGACTGGGGGCAAACAAGCACTAATTCCTACTGTCCAAGGTGGTTATGGGTGTCAAACAGTTCCAGATGGGTGCCCCACTGTCCGCTTCAGAGCGGGTTCCACGACTGGCTCTCTATAATTGTTGAATTTTTTACAGATATTACTGACAGATATTCCAATGTAGACTCTCCAGTGACATATTATACAGTAATGCCTAGTGCAGCTTGGAAATTTGTTTCCATTTATTAAGAAACATACAGAACGTGTATTATTTGACTTGCTCATGTAAGTAATATAGCCACTGTTTTCCAATGGAAGATTCTCCAGTGTTCAGTTATGTTAAAGAGATTGCTGAGATTAGAAAAAAGGATCTGCTGTTTTCCTGAAACAGCGCCACTCTCGTCCATGGGCTGTGGCTGGTATTGCAGCCCATCCCCATTCAAGTTAATGGAGCAGAGCTGCAATATCAGACACAGCCCATGAGCAAGGGTGGCGCTGTTTCAGGAAAAAACAGATCCTAATTCTGGAAAAAACTGCATGCAAAAGAATGAAAAATCAATTTTTAAGATTCCTTCCTTTTAAAACCGTTGTCGTCTTTATCTAGAAGTAAGTAACACCTGCACCACTTTGATCCCTAGCATTTGTGCTGACTTCTGATCTTTGGTCAAGTAAGAATATAAGTATGAGCCGGGCAATACATTATTGTGTTCAGATTGAACCTGGTAAGCGGCGGAGCTCTGATTTATCATGATGTGAGAAAGAAATAAAACACCTGCTTTTCTTCCTTTTAACACAGCGAAATCTACAGATTTAGTTAATCCCAAATTGAACTCACAACATGAACTGTAAATAAGCAATGAGGCTGGAAAAAAATGATTTGCTATATGTTTATTTTCGTTACGGGATAAAGAAAACTATCGTTCAGGTTAAGAGGTCGATATTTAGCTCAGGCAGATAAAAAGTTAGTTGGATTTGAGCGACTTTAACCATTGCTGACTTCAAAGCCAGACTTTATTTTTTATTATAGTTTTTGGTTTTACTTGTATGTTTGCTTAATGTTTAATTCCGGCAGCAGGGGTGTAGCTATAGGGTGTGCAGAGATAGCGGTCGCTTCTGGGTCCTGGTGCCTGAGGGGGAACCAGAAGACACCACTATATAGATGACACAAGGTAGATGGGGGAGGGACATGTTACATATTTTGCATTGGGGCCCAGGACCTTCAAGGTACACCCATGTCAACCCAATATCATGGAAAGGTGATGGGGCAAAGAAGCAGAAATTCCTTTTGTGCATGGTGGTTGGGGTGTGATGGGGTCAACCAATACCCGATGGGCCTTATCCTTTATGCAGGCCCCAGGAAGGGACAATACGTGGATAATCTCTTTTTGTAGTTTTAACGTTATGTGCTTATCTGGATATGTGAGCTGTCTGTGGAGCGGAAAGTAATCCGCCCCCTGTCAGCTATAGAATATGATCCATCACTGGATCTATATAATTATATAAGGGGTGCAGCTATAGGGTGCTCAGAGGTAGCAGTCGCACCCAGGCCCTGCTGTCTGAGGGGGCTTCAAAGGACCCTCTGCCACATAAGAATACACCAGTATTATACATGTACATGGTAGGTGGGGGCAATGTTCCCTCTAAGTCTTGGCAGCTCCTGAGCGGGGCGGTTAGGGCGCAGGGCGAGTCTCCATCAATGGTGGGCGATCTGATGACCAAAAGAAAAACCCCCAGTAAACGCTAATATAGCGACTAAATAAGAGAATAAGAAAACTTATTTTAAATTAGTTTTAATTACTTTTTTAAATACTATAATATTACAAGTTCACCAGTAAAATAGACCGTTATATACACCAATTATATCCATCAATGAAAGAACCCCTCATTACACCACTGTCCCTGTAGATAGCGCCCCACAGACCCCCTGTAGATAGTGTCACACAGACACACTGTAGATAGTGCCACACATACCCCCTGTAGATAGCGCTACACAGCCCCCTGTAGATAGCGCTGCACAGACCCCCTGTAGATAGTTCCACACAGCCCCCCTGTAGATTGGGCCACACAGAACCCCTGTAGATAGCGCCTGACACAGCCCCTGTAGATAGCTCCACACAGCCCCCCTGTAGATAATTCCACACACAGCCCCCCTGTAGGTAGCGCCACACAGACCCCCTATAGATAGCGCCACACATACCCCCTTTAGATAGCGCCACACATACCCCCTGTAGATAGCGCCACACAGACCCCCTTTAGATAGCGCCACACAGACCCCCTGTAGATAGCGCCACACAGCCCCTGTAGATAGTGCCACACAGACCCCCTGTAGATAGCGCCACACAGACCCCCTTTAGATAGCGCCACACAGACCCCCTGTAGATAGCGCCACACAGGCCCTGTAGATAGCGCCACACAGACCCCCTTTAGATAGCGCCACACAGACCCCCTGTAGATAGCGCCACACAGCCCCTGTAGATAGTGCCACACAGACCCCCTGTAGATAGCACCACACAGACCCCCTGTAGATAGCGCTACACAGCCCCCTGTAGATAGCGCTGCACAGACCCCCTGTAGATAGTTCCACACAGCCACCCCTGTAGATAGCGCCACACAGACCCCCTGTAGATAGCGCCAAACAGCCCCCTGTAGATAGTTCCACACAGCCCCCCTGTAGATAGTTCCACACACAGCCCCCCTGTAGATAGCGCCACACAGACCCCCTATAGATAGAGCCACACATACCCCCTGTAGATAGCGCCACACATACCCCCTGTAGATAGCGCCACACAGCCCCCCTGTAGATAGCGCCACACAGGTCCCTGTAGATAGCGCCACACAGACCCCCTGTAGATAGCGCCACACATACCCCCTATAGATAGCGCCACACAGACCCCCTGTAGATAGCGCCACACAGACCCCTTGTAGATAGCGCCACACAGACCCCCAATAGATAGCGCCACACAGACCCCCTGTAGATAGCACCACACAGACCCCCTATAGAAAGCGCCACACAGACCCCCTGTAGATAGCGCCCCACAGCCCCTGTAGATAGCGCCTCACAGCCCCTGTAGATAGCGCCACACAGACCCCCTGTAGATAGCGCCACACAGACCCCCTGTAGATAGCGCCACACAGGTCCCTGTAGATAGCGCCACACATACCCCCTGTAGATAGCGCCACACAGCCCCCCTGTAGATAGCGCCACACAGGTCCCTGTAGATAGCGCCACACAGACCCCCTGTAGATAGCGCCACACAGACCCCCTGTAGATAGCGCCACACAGGTCCCTGTAGATAGCGCCACACATACCCCCTGTAGATAGCGCCACACAGCCCCCCTGTAGATAGCGCCACACAGGTCCCTGTAGATAGCGCCACACAGACCCCCTGTAGATAGCGCCACATAGCCCCCCTGTAGATAGCGCCACAAAGACCCCTGTAGATAGTGCCATACAGACCCCCTGTAGATAGTGCCACACAGACCCCCTGTAGATAGCACCACACAGACCCCCTGTAGATAGCGCTACACAGCCCCCTGTAGATAGCGCTGCACAGACCCCCTGTAGATAGTTCCACACAGCCCCCCTGTAGATAGCGCCACACAGACCCCCTGTAGATAGCGCCAAACAGCCCCCTGTAGATAGTTGCACACACAGCCCCCCTGTAGATAGTTCCACACACAGCCCCCTGTAGATAGCGCTGCACAGACCCCCTGTAGATAGTTCCACACAGCCCCCCCTGTAGATAGCGCCACACAGACCCCCTGTAGATAGCGCCAAACAGCCCCCTGTAGATAGTTGCACACACAGACCCCCTATAGATAGAGCCACACATACCCCCTGTAGATAGCGCCACACATACCCCCTGTAGATAGCGCCACACAGCCCCCCTGTAGATAGCGCCACACAGGTCCCTGTAGATAGCGCCACACAGACCCCCTGTAGATAGCGCCACACATACCCGCTATAGATAGTGCCACACAGACCCCCTGTAGATAGCGCCACACAGACCCCTTGTAGATAGTGCCACACAGACCCCCAATAGATAGCGCCACACAGACCCCCTGTAGATAGCACCACACAGACCCCCTATAGAAAGCGCCACACGGACCCCCTGTAGATAGCGCCTCACAGCCCCTGTAGATAGCGCCTCACAGCCCCTGTAGATAGCGCCACACAGACCCCCTGTAGATAGCGCCACACAGACCCCCTGTAGATAGCGCCACACAGGTCCCTGTAGATAGCGCCACACAGACCCCCTGTAGATAGTGCCACATAGCCCCCCTGTAGATAGCGCCACAAAGACCCCTGTAGATAGTGCCATACAGACCCCCTGTAGATAGTGCCACATAGCCCCCCTGTAGATAGCGCCACATCCCCCCATAGATAGCGTCACACAACCCCCTGTAGATGCCATAGAGCCCCCTTGTATATACTGCCACACAGCAACCCCCCTCCCCTTGTATATAATGCTACACAGCCCCCCTTTCCCCTTGTATATATATATATATATATATATACATATATATATATAGTTTTAATTACTTTTTTAAATACTATAATATTACAAGTCCACCAGTAAAATAGACCGTCATATACACCAATTATAGGCATCAATGAAAGAATCCCTCATTACACCACTGTCCCTATAAATAGTGCCACACAGACCTCCCTGTAGATAGCATCACACAGACCCCCTGTAGATAGCGCCACACAGACCCCCTATAAATAGCGCCACACAGACCCCCTGTAGATAGCGCCACACAGCTCCCTGTAGATAGCGCCACACAGACCCCCTGTAGATAGCGCCACATAGACCCCCTGTAGATAGCGCCACACAGACCCCGTGGAGATAGCGCCACACAGACCCCTTGGAGATAGTGCCACAAAGACCCCTGTAGATAGTGCCATACAGAACCCCTGTAGATAGCGCCACACACAGCTCCCCACCGTAGATTGCACCATACAGCCCTCCTGTAGATAGTGCCACATAGCCCCCCCTGTAGATAGTGCCACATCCCCCATAGATAGCGCCATGCAGCCCCCTGTAGATAGGTAGATGGCGTCACACAGCCCCCTGTAGATGCCATACAGCCCCCTTGTATATACTGCCACACAGCAACCCCCCTCCCCTTGTATATAATGCTACACAGCCCCCCTTTCCCCTTGTATATACTGCCACACAGCAATGCCCCCCTCTGTATATTACCACACTTCCCCCTCAAAAAACAAAAGATTGTACTTACCTTTCCCTGCTCAAGTGACGGACGGAGCTCTACACTACCTCTTGGGCAGGACTCATTCGCAGACCGGCATGATGATGTGAGGTCATCACGCCAGCCTGCGCAGGGAGTCTTCCCAGAGCCTTATAGGCTGCAGGTCTAACGTGACCTGCAGCCTATAGTATTCATTTGTATCTGTGTCCTGAGGACGCACATAAAAGTGAATGTGGTGACACCACTGCATCCGCCCGCCGCCTGTGACAGTGCGCAGGCTTTAAACTTAAGTGAGCAAGCGGACTGTGGAAGGTGTGCGGCACTGGATGGGGGGCCCATTACAGATTTTCCTTTGGGATCAGGAGTTTCACGTTACCGCCTACAGCACTGAAATAAGAAAAGTATGTGAGCAAAATTTTAAATACATGTATATAAAAAAACCTCTAAGATTTCTTATTCTATAAATAAAAAATTACAAGATATACAAATTGGAATCCCATAAATTTAATTACGGTACTTTATTTGTAAATCTATTATTAAAAATTGTCCCAAGCAGCAAGCGATTGACTCCAAATCATCTTTCTTCGTCTAGACATTTGGAGTCCATTATTGTGTCAGAACCTGGACGCATTTGGTCCTCTGACGGTATAGGAAACAGGGAGAGTCTGATGTTCCAATAGGGATTAACTACCTATATCAGCTACATCCCCCATATTCTACTGATAGCATCCTGCATTCATTGAATTATTAGGCAATGTAGGAGTTTTTGCAAGCAGTTATAAGCGCTCTTGAAATGAGAACCCTGTAATGCTTCTTTTCCCCTGTGGTGGCGCTGCAGAGGAATTGAACACTTACTCCTGGATTTCCTGGCAGATCACAAAGGGCCCCAGCAGTGGGACGCCTTGCGATTGGCTTATTGTTTGGAGACCCTTTCAACAAAGAAGTATTATAAAAAGCAAATAACCCCTTCAAGTATTAATGTAACATTTGTCAGCCTTCACATGGCTTTAGTTTTTCTCAATAAAATACCAATTTAATAAAAAGTAGAAGAAATCCATAGTGACTAAATTATTTTTAAAAAAGTTAAAAAAAAACACATTTTGGTGGTTTCTAAATGTACATTTATTGGCATTAAGTACAATTAAATGTTTTTTGAGATTCATTAAAAAAAAACAAAAAAAAAAACACATTAACTTTGCAAAGGTGCTTTTCTCCCGTTGCTTTATTTCATGTTTCACAGCCATCAACAAGCTGCTACTGTAAATGACAGGCAGTGACCCCAGAACGGTCCCTCCAGCTGTCCTGTTACCAATCCCCAGGTGCTGCCTGTCAGCGCTGTAAAAGTTCAGTTACAGAAATAAAAAGAATTGTCTCACTTAGTCTAAACTCATAGAGTTGCTGAATCACAGAGCCCAAACGAAAAGTTATATGACAAAGTCAGCTCTGCTACATCTGTATACGTTTATTAGAACAGCTCTCTTTACAAGTGAGAGTGGTCCAGTTATAGGGTGGCAGGGTCCCTGCTATGAGCAGACTAATAGAAATAGACACAGTATGGGCTGAAGTATATATTAGTATGTAGAGTGCAGAATTAGGATAGGAGTATTATAGTCAGATTGTAAGCTCCTGGACCCAGAACTCTTCCTTATGTTTTGTAATAAGGCTACACAGTCGTAGCTAGGTTTTCCTTCATCTGGGGGAAAAGATTCAATCTACTGCTCTAATGCTGTTTTGAAATTGCCCTGGGCAAAGCAGAATACGTGGTTGGTGCCCCCCCCCCCCCCCACCCAGCACCCGGCAACTGGGGCATTTGCCTCGTCTGCCCCCTCAGCTCTCCCGCTGTGTGAGCTTTCATCGGAGCATAACCTAAATCTAAAGCTACCACAAGACTATAACGTGACTTGGATACCCCATTCTTACGTTCTACATGTACAGTACATTACAGAGGATCATATTGCAGGGCACTGTTAGGCCTCACGCACACGACCGGAGTGTTTTTCAGCAAATCCCCGGACCGTGGGCCGTGTTTTGCGGATGAAATGTCATCCGCAAAATGTGGATCATATAAAAAAAAAGTGCAAGGAAAACAATGATGCTGACCTCCTGTCGTCGCTTAGCAACACTTCCACAAATCCGCAAATTTCGGATGTCACACAGGAGGTGTATCCGCAGTTTCCACAGGCCCATTGACTTCTATGGGCAAGTCCGTAGCGAATTTGCAGGCCATAATAAGACATGTCCTGAGTTTCTGCAGCTCATATTTGCGGTCGTGGAAGGAACCGTCGTGTGCATGATGCCATAGCAATGAATGGGTTCACAATTCACCCGCAGATTTGCGGGGGAATTGCGGACGCAAAAACACGTTTGTAACTCTTTCTATTTCATAATATCCTGTATTAAAGGGTGAGGGCGCTTTTGCAACCATTTTTTGAAATTGCTCCGGTGAATCCTAAATAAATAATAAGTTTATAGCTCCTAAGTTGGTTAAAAATCTCCTACCATTTTGTGTCTGCAGCTCCTATACAGACCTATGCGTCTCCATGGTTACAGACTACAGTCTATTGTCTGATCCTGCAGTCACATCCTTTCCATCTGTTTTGTAGCTTGCCTCTTAGTAACATCGTTTTGGCAGGTTAGGGGGGGTAGGTTAGTGGGGGTGGGGGGGTGGAAGGGAGTATGACTGCAAAACACCACTGCAAAAAAATCAAATAGGATAGCCATAACTGTGGTATTGGGAATTATGTAGAAATAAGATTTTAATAAATTCCAATATATCAAACCCCATATATGCTTCACATATTAATATATCTTCTCTATAGGTCAAATTTAGGCCCTGTTCACACTCCTGAAGGGATTTTGAGGCAGATTGTGACCTGACTGCACCTTCTTGCACGTTTTTACGGCGTTTCATCGCATTTTTCGGCCGCGGCCATTGAGTGCCACGGGCGAAAAACACTTTCTCTTCCTCCCATTGATTTTAATGGGAGGTCAGATGCAGAACAGTGCATGCAGCTAAACCGCCAAGGAAAAAAAACTCCTCCAGATGTTTTTTGCCACTGATTCTGACGTGGTTTCCGAAGTCAAAATCAGCCCCAAAAATGTCTGTGCGAACTGGGCCTTAGGCCCCATGCCCACTTCAGTTTTTTCCATCAGGGTGCTATCCGTTTTTCTGACGGCTAGCACCCTGACCCATTCATTTCAATGGGGCCATGCACACTTCAGTTTTTTTGACGGTTCGTTGCTCCGTTCCGATCCGAAGTAGAGCATGTCCTACTTTGGTCCGAGATTCCGTGAGCGTGAGGCCCATGCAAGTCAATGGGGCTGTCAAAAAAACTGAAGGCACATGGAAGGCATCCGTGTGCCGTCCGTGTGTGACGGAGCCGTTACCTAGCAACAGCCAGGCGGGCGGAAATACATTACAGAAATATTACACTAATCGGTATCCACTTCTCTCTATCCATCACTGATAGAGAGAAGAGGCTGCTGATAATAAGAAAATAAAAAGCAGTTCATACATACCCGGTCGTTGTCTTGGTGACGAGTCCTTCTTCTTCCTCCAGTCCGAGTTTCCTTTCTGACGCGGCAGCCTGTGATTGGCTGCAGAGGCCGCGGCAGCCTGTGATTGGCTGCAGAGGCGGTCACGTGGGATGTAGCGTCATCCCTGGAGGCCGGCCTTCTGATGCCATCCTGACGTGCGTGACCGCCACTACAGCCTGTGATTGGCTGCAGCGGCGACATGGATGAAACGTCATCGCTGGAGGCCGGACAGGAGGAATGTAAGTATGAACTTATTTTATTTATTTTTTTATTACATTAAAATTTTATTTTCCGAGCGCCGAGTATGGTACTGTCCAGGGTGCTGAAAGAGTTACCGCCAATCAGTGCAGCCCATTAATTATTTCAGCACCCTGGACAGTACCATGCTCGGCGCTCGGAAACGGAAACACGGAGTGCACACGGCCGCTAAACCGGGCACACGGATCCGTCAAAAACGGCCGTGTAAACGGTGTCGGAAGTGTGCACCAGGCCTAAGGACAACATTATGTAAAGAACCACTGACCCATCCTGAAGCAGCAGTCCCCGAGATCAGTGCTTTAAATCAGAGGTGTAACTTGAACTCCTGCTCCCCAATGCAAAATCTGTAACACGTGTCATTTGTAGTACTGGTCTCCTCGTATGGGGTAGAGGACCTTTCAGTCCCCCTCAGGCTCCAGGGCACGGGTGTGACCGCTGCACCCACTATAGTTACGCCCTTCTTTAAATAAAGAGGATATTTACTGCTTTGCTGTTTGACTCGTATTAACCCAAAAATCTACAACCCCTTTAAAGTGGATCTGATATATATTTATTTTGTTCTGTCTGAGAACAGCATAAATATGTGACAGACGCGCAGATTTCCGCTTGCCATCGATGAGTACGTAATGTTCTATAGTTTCTGTGTATTTTGACTTTATGGCGCGTTTTCAGCGCTGCAGCCAACGGGCCCAAGTATATTTATATTCTCACGCCCCCCCCCCCCCCAGTAATAGGGAGAAAAGTGTCAATCAGCGGCTGGTGGGCGGGTGGAGCATGAATATACTTGGACTCATTGGGGGAATTTATCAGCCTTTCTTCCCCGGTTTAAGAACTGCAAAAGGTCCCAAAAGTCGCAATTTGCTTTTTTGGCCTTTTCATGCCACCCTCGCCACTTTTGTTCAAAAGGGGTTGGCGCTTCCCAATAGGGGGTAGGGCCACAGTAGCTTGACAAATTTATTAGAATTTGTGCCAAAAAAACTAGTGTAAATTATGGTGAAAATTTACGCCAGCTCTTAATGGGAGTAGATTTCACTCTGGGGCCTAGCAAGGTGGAGGCCCATGTGGTGGAGGCTCATGTTGGGTCCCGTCCTTTGCCCCCCCAGATAGGACTACCCACCCCATCAGACAATTATAAAAAAAAAATACTCGCCTCACCGCACCTCCGCTTCTCCCCTCAGGGTCCCCTCGGGTTCCCTCAGTATGCTGCAACTCAACATAACCGATGGCGCACGGCCGCAATAATGCGCCGGAATCGGGAAGCACGGTTGGCCAACCGATGCAAGACATTTATTAGGAGGCGTTCATCTCTTATTAAATGCGTTGCATCCTACTCCAACTTTCTTTACAATAAGACTGACGTATGAAAAACCAGTCTTACTAATTTCCCTCCATTAGCTGCATCGCTGGTCGCGCGCCGGAAGTATAAAATCGAAACACAGAAACTACAGAACATTTGTAACTCGGTGATAGCGTGCTGAAATCAGCGTGTCTGCCCCATATTTATGCCGGCCTCAGACAGGGCGGCATAAAGATGTGACAGATCCGCTTTAAATACCCATATTCCTCTCGTAAACCAAGTGACTGACATTCAGTGCTGGAAAAATCTGTGGCTGTTTCCAGCTAACTATGCGGCAGATTAATGTCTTCTCTGATATTATTATTCACCGTAGGTAAAAACAGAGCTCCATGGAATAAAATGAAATGCTAAAGCGCTGCCCTCCCCTCAGCCAACTGTTCCTGCCTGGGGCTAGGACTCATCCGTGTTTTATTTCCGCTGTAGTCGCAGTTAGGAATTTCGCCAGATTAAAAGAAACTTTTACCTCTATTAAGCCCAGATCCCCTTTCAACGGCCGAAAGACTGAGCTCTAACAGCATCCGCTTTGCTCCTGCATGGGCTCCATCCATCAGGCTGACAGAGGAATCCGATGGGCCAGTCATATTGTCTATATTTCATACACAAACATCAGGCTGGCTGACAGCACTTTGCACACTCGGAAATTGCTTTTGCTGTGATCTGAATTTCAACTAGAGTCGTGATTTTTTTTTTTCCCTCGCTCTTTCTATGTCTCTTGCTATGCGACCCTCTGGAATATCTCCGTCTCCAAATAAATAGCGCAGAAATGCACGGCACCTTCCGCGTCCGAGATATTTAATGTTTACTGCCAAATTGCTATTTCTTCATTTGCAATTTTGAAGACGAGACATAAAGACGTTACGGTATTTTGCCTCTTATGCCTATGGTCGGAATATTGTGCAAAGGGCATGCCCACGCAACGAACAGCCTGGTATTACAGATGCTGCCCTATGGCCCTGCTGGAAAATGTGTTTCATGAAAGAGGCAGTTAAAATGATGACACTGTAAAAGGCTCGGGAGAAGTTATAAGTCTTCCTCGGCAGCTGGTTATAATCCCGTGAATGGCTCAATGCCTGGACTGTTGTTATCAGGGATAACTGACAGGCTATTTAAGCAGGTTGGTTAACTATTCAGCCATACAAGGAGGGGTGCGCTAAAAGATTATTACTCCATAGGGCCTGTCCACATGATTGAGATTGCCCCCATTGCTTATAATGTACTAGCACTCCTGCCTTTTCCTCTAGCTTTAATACCTGGTGTATTTCAGTATTATCACCTATCTATTACCCACCACAACCCAGCCACAAAATGGATTTTCATTACTTTTTATTCACCGTAATATATATTCAAGTAGTACAGAGTTCAGAAAATCCATCTTGCTGAAAGTCTGCCTCAAACGGCCACATAAAAATACACTGAACTCTGGGGAGAAAGGATGCAAAACGCAACAGGATTTATCCTTCTATCTAATTATCCTTTAATACTTTGCAATGGTGGGAAAATGTTGTATTATAGCTAATTATAATAAAGGAATGACAATTTTGCATTAAAAAAAGTATCTATATTGCCCCCATTGTTTACACTGCTGAGTCAAGCTGGCCATTCACTTTAGACGTATGTTGGCTGAACTCAATGATTTCGGCAGGACCGGCTGACCATCTGATGTGTATGGTGGAAACTCGACTCTCCCCCGACTGCAAATGTCGGGGGAGAGAAGGGTCGGGCTTGTTGAATATCAACATGCCTGTTCTTTTTTTTTTTCGTTAGTAGATAAGCCGCTGCCAGAGGAGTCTGGCAGCAGCTTTCTTCCTATTAAAAACATATGCGCTGTCGAGCCGGCATGTGTGTAGGGGAGTTGGGTACCATAATTACCAGCGTTGTGGGCATGGCAGCTGTCATGGGGTTCAACAACTAAGAGGGCCATCTCCGCACAGAGACTTGGTGCAATTAGTGATGACTATGGATGATGGAAGGGGAGAGGCATGGCAAATTTGTTTTGCTATGGAAACCCATCATTACTTGTTGCTCCTTTGCTGTGTGCATTATCCCTTTACTAAGGCATCACTTAGTGCACTATTCCTGACCTGTGACATCACTACATTGTACCTGTACTGTAATATCATCATGTGTATTATGCCTCTACTGTGACATCGCTAAGTGTATTATTCCTGACCTGTGACATCACTACATTGTACCTCTACTGTGACATCACTACATTGTACCTGTACTGTGACATTTTGTGTGTGCAATTCCTGTGCCATATTATCATCATGTGTATTATGCCTCTACTGTGACATCACTGAGTGTATTATTCCTGTACTGTGACATCACTGAGTGTATTATTCCTGTACTGTGACATCACTAAGTGTATTATTCCTGTACTATGACATCACCTTCAGCATGATTTCTGTGCTTTAACTTCACGGAGTAGACTATTTCTGTAATCTGACATCATTTTGGGCATTATCTCTGCACTGTGAGAACACTGTGCGCATCATTCCTGTGATGTAACGTCAGTAAGTTCATTATCCCTTAACTGTGACATCAATGTGTGCAACATCCCTTAACCATGACATCACTGTATGCATTATTCCTATCCTGTGACATCACTCCCAGCACTGTGAGATCATCATGTGTATTATTTCTATGCTGTGTACATTAACCCTGAACTCTGACTTCACTTTGTTTATTGAGCTCATTGCATTGTGTATTCTGTCAATACTGTGACATCACTGCGTGCATTATCCCTGTACGATGACATCACTTGGTGCTTTATCCCTTTGCATTAAAAAGAACATGACCCAGAGTGTAGATCAAAATAATCTTAAGTTTATTTATGTTCAGAACTTGCTACTGAAGATGGTCATGATGGAATTAGGCCCCATTTCCAGTATTGTTGTTATGACGCTGGTGGGACTGTAGCAGTGTTATGACCGGTCTATTCTGTAACTGTAGCTTCGGTAATGCCATAGTCCTGTGTTGGGAGATCACAGCCATAAGCTACTCGTTAAATGTGACTTCTATTGATTGACTTGAAAAAGGTTGAGAGGTTGTCAAGGTCCTACCCTCTTTATTACTCTGAGACATGGGATGTATCCCCTGGGGTACATATAACAAAGGTTGGGACCTAGATAATAGATGATTGATGGTGGTTCCATGATGTCCCAAATACAAACCTCAGCTCAGCTACATCTGACAAACCTGGCTCTGCTACAGTATTCTATCTGTATATCAGTATTTATTATACAAAAATTCATTCCAGATGGATCTTCAAATACCCACCTTGGTGCATATTGCTTCTAGCAAAAGTCTTAATTCCAATTTGGGAGGAAAAATCGAATCATCTGACATTTTATCCATCAAATTCTGTGCTTCTCCAGAAAAACTTTTCATCTATTTGTCATCCAACAAGACTCAGGATGACTTGAGAAATGCGTCAGTATGTTTCACACAGGATCACTTAAGATAGAAGCAAAATGGAAATAAATTGTGAACACGGTGCCAGTGGTAAAAGCGATAAAATACACATACTTACTGATTCCCGACTGGGGATTTCTTCTGCTTTTGTTTTCAAAATGCCCAGATAACAAGAGAAAATCCACAGCAAATGGTAGAAACAAAGACCCTTTTAAGTGGAATCTGTAAAAGTCTGTTTAAGGCCTGTATAGATAAAACAATGATACCCCCTGGTCCTATCACACGGCAAGGCAACATTTCAAAAGTTAAATTTCCTCTCGACCGAAATGAAGTGTTACCAGGTGATTGACGACTTTTTTACCTCAATCTGACACCTAAAAGTATTTTTAAACAAAATTTTCCAATTTGACTTGTACGAGGTGTGATATTCACTGACAGCTCCCTTCTGTCTGATGTCATGGAAAGCGCTGAGAATTTTGTATAGCTAAACGTCCTCCCCTGTGTTACTATTTTAACTGTGATTCCGAAAATAAAATCGTGATGTAAAGACGTGCAGACTTTTTGAGTAAGGAATTCGTCTTAAATTGGAATTGCTGAAGATCTACAGTCTTTAAATGGTTACTCAGAAAAAAAGTCACTAGTCAGTAAACAATGTGTTCATGTAATAGCGTAACTAGAAGAACAAAATGAACCTCCACCCCATTATGGTACCCGGGTTTTACCACTCTGGACAAAAGGGTCTGGTGTTTTCCCCTCCACTCGCTTTACCTCTGAGGATATGTTCACACGCACTGTTTTCAGACGTAATTTGGGCGTTTTACGCCTCGAATTACGCCTGAAAAAACGTCTCCATTACGCCTACAAACATCTGGCCATTGCTTTCAATGGGTTTTACAATGTTCTGTTCCCACGAGGTGTAATTTTACACGTCGCTGTCAAAAGACGGCACGTAAAAAGACGCCCGCGTCAAAGAAGTGCATGTCACTACTTGGGACGTTTTTGGAGCCGTTTTTCATTGACTCCATTGAAAAACAGCTCCAATAATGTCCGTAAAATACACCGCGAAAAACGCGAGTTGTTAAAAAACGTCTGAAAATCAGGAGCTGTTTTCATGTGAAAACAGCTCTGTTATTTCAGACGTATTTTGTTAAGCCGTGTGAATATACCCTTAGGGTATGTTCACACGCAGTGTTTTCAGGCGTAATTCGGGCGTTTTACGCCTCGAATTACGCCTGAAAAAACGGCTCCATTATGCCTACAAACATCTGCTCATTGCTTGCAATGGAATTTACGATGTTCTGTTCCCATGAGCCTTAATTTTACGCGTCGCTGTCAAAATACGGCGCGTAAAATGACGGCTCGTCAAAAGAAGTGCAGGTCACTTCTTGGGACGTTTTTGGAGCCGTTTTTCATTGACTCCATTGAAAAACAGCTCCAAAAACGGACGTAAAAAACGCTGCAAAAAACGCGAGTTGTTAAAAAAACTTCTGAAAATCAGGAGCTGTTTCGCCTGAAAACTGTTCCATATTTTCAGACATTTTTGCTCACTGCGTGTGAACATACCCTTATTGATTTCTGTTGCTTAAAGGGGTTTTTAATTTTGTTGCTTAAAGGGGTTTTCCGGTCCAAAAAAAATGATTGCCTATTTTTAGGATAGGCCATCATTATTTGATTGGCCGGGGTCCGACTACTGGCATCCCCGCCAATCAGCTGTTTTCAAGGGGCCGCAGCACTTGTTGCTTCCCCTTTATCTCTACTACTCACACTGTGAATCGCCGCCGCACATGTATTGGTGGTTCACAGTATTACAGCCTTCTCCCTTTTAAAACAGATGATCGGCAGGGGGGCCGGGAGTCGGGCCCCGACCGATCGCATATCGATGGCCTATCCTGAGGAATCGGGATACCCAATCAATTTTTTGGGACTGGAAAACTCCTTTAAATAGTGCTAACATATTCCGCATATTGTACAGAAGTTATTGTCATTCACTGTCCCCATTGTGGCTCACAATCTAAGCTCCCAATCTGGATATTTTTGGGAAGGTGGGAAGAAATCCATGCAAAAACACGGAGAACATACAAACTTCATACAGATGTTGCTCTCGGTTGAATTCAATCCCTGGACACCAGCACTGCAGGGCAATGGTGCTAACCATTGAGCCACGGTGCGTCCCAATGACCCTTGGCCCAATCTCTACTTACCCTTGTTTGGTAACAGTACAGTTCCTTTGGAGAGGGGTGCTCCACATAGGTTTTCACCACCCAGTAGCAAAAGGATTTGAACTACGTGGGCTGGCCCCTCTCTCTTCAAGGACCCCAAGGTAGTATGCTACTTCTTTTCATCTTTACACAATACCATGGACATTACCAGCATGCACAACCAAAAATTGCCAGATATAGTAGGGACAAAAAAAACCTAAAAAAAAAACCTTAAATACTTCATGATCATACAATAAGCTTTAGGTTATGGCTGACTATTAGCCCAAAAACAACCAACACAACAGGCAGAAATGTGAACACATTGTCGATATGTAATTTGGAATCTTTTCAAACTGGCCTTTTTCAGACCTTCATAACGCAACCCAAAGCTGAAATTCTGAATTTTGCTAGGTAAATCCTAAATATGTTTGTCGCGGGCTGCAAATTGCAAACGATTTGTCAAAGGTTAATCTTAAATTGATCTAGACTGCAGGACAAGACTGTAAATGTACCCACTTTCTGATTAGTTTTGCATTTTAGAATGCCCAAGATTAATTTAATTTCTTAAGATATTACTAATGTGAGAATTTCCAGTGGTATTCACAGACGCTTTTAACGAGAGAATGTTCTAAGGTTACCCCAAGGTCATTCTCACATTGTTCCCATAGATATTATATGTCAATCAGCTCAAATAATAAGATAAATATATTTTTAGCCCCCTACTCTTATTGACTTATTTTGTTGAATTACCTTGGGGTTCTCACACTGTGACTACTGCAGAACACCACATTGTGAAACTTGACTCCAATACTGAGAATAATCTCTAGTCAGGTCATTCTCATTATTGTGCTTCTCTGATTCACAAATCAGTATGAAATAGATTTTTGCAGACAATTCAGTAAATTGTCTGGTAACCTTCACTAGATCTTATGTTCTTGCGAACCACTTATATTATAGTTGGACCCCTTAGAGCATGGTTTATTGTCTGGTTTGGAGCTAAAGACTCATGGACCTAGATTAATGGGGTTATGTGAGATTATATAAAGGGGCCTGCTTTTTTTAAGAAATATCACCACTCATGTCCATTGGCTGAGTCTGGTATTGCAGCTCATAACAAATGGACAACCTCTACTGTAAAAAAGCTGCACCATCATTTAGTTGATCGTCCTTAGACCAGTAAGTTGTGGGTGCCCACAAATGCTACTAGTGTTGTATTAAAGTTGGTTACATCTGTACACAGATGTACTCCAGAGTGGGAGACATACTTTGAAGTGTGTGTCCATTCTGGCTAAAAGAATAAAGGGTCCCAATTATGGGCCCACCTCTACGATGTCCATATTCCCCAATGGCAAAAAAGGGGTTGTCCTAATTTGACAGCCCCTTTAATTCAACACAAGTAAGTGCAACAGTGGAGTAAAGTAAAACTTCGCTTTTGGATAACATTTTTTCTTCCACTTGATATACTCTAGAAATAACGCCTACAATATATCTAATATCCAATCATACAATTATTGACAGACTTATTACAGTCAATGAAGTTTGTTGTTTTTCAGGATGGCCTTATAAATCTGTTACAGTTGAATTCTGAATGTTGGTCCCATAAGACCACCGACTTCATATCGTATTCTATGTCCAAGGAGCTTCTTGCCATCCCTGTTATGTGTTTTGTATGAACAACCAAGAGGTGCGGGGGAGGGGAAGTGACAACTGCTATGGGCTCATTTCTGGCTATGAAAGCTAGTTGTCACTTAACAAGATCTCAGCCATAGAATTTCTAATAGTTGATATAAAATATGTTATACGCGGAATACTGATTATACACATAGCCAAAATGTTTCATAATGATATCAGAAGGGTAACTTGAAGATCATTGCCTTAAAGGGGTTTTCCACAGCAAGCTACGCTGTTTTCTCCTTCATGGTCGGGAATCACACGAGTCAGCTGGAGCACTGAGAGGTAGAACGGGTTTAGGTGGGACCCGCATCTATCTGACATTTATGGCATATCCTGTGGCTATGCCATAAATGTCCCCGATGGGAAAACCCTTTTAATGCAAATTCTTTAACAGGGCCCTGAACTATGATTTATACTACTGGTCTCATATGGGCCAGGGGCACCACTTGGGCTTCAGGGCATAACCTCTGCACCCCTTAGGGCATGACCACACGTGGCGGATTTCCTCCGCAACTGTCCGCATCAATGCCGCACCTAATCCAGGTTGCGGATTACGGCTGCGGAT
Source organism: Rhinoderma darwinii (assembly GCF_050947455.1). Classification (NCBI taxonomy): domain Eukaryota; kingdom Metazoa; phylum Chordata; class Amphibia; order Anura; family Rhinodermatidae; genus Rhinoderma; species Rhinoderma darwinii. The sequence continues at coordinate 23,530,812 of NC_134693.1, read as the reverse complement.
CTGCACAAAATGTGCAGAAAATTGATGCGGACTAGCTGCTGCGGACTGCGGGAAAAGTGCTTCCCTTCTCCCTATCAGTGCAGGATAGAGAGAAGGGACAGCACTTTCCCTAGTGAAAGTAAACGACTTTCATACTTACCGGCCGTTGTCTTGGTGACGCGTCCCTCTTTCGGCATCCAGCCCGACCTCCCTGGATGACGCGCCAGTCCATGTGACCGCTGCAGCCTGTGCTTGGCCTGTGATTGGCTGCAGCCGTCACTTAGACTCAAACGTCATCCTGGGAGGCCGGACTGGAGACAGAAGCAGGGAGTTCTCGGTAAGTATGAACTTATATTTTTTTTACAGGTTGCTGTATATTGGGATCGGTAGTCACTGTCCAGGGGGCAGAAACAGTTACTGCCGATCGCTTAACTCTTTCAGCACCCTGGACAGTGACTATTTACTGACGTCTCCTAGCAACGCTCCCGTCATTACGGGAGCCCCATTGACTTCCTCAGTCTGGCTGTAGACCTAGAAATACATAGGTCCAGCCAGAATGAAGAAATGTCAAGTTAAAAAAGCAAGACGCATCCGCAGCACACATAACATGTGCATGACAGCTGCGGACTTCATTGCGGAACTTTGAATCTCCATTGAAGTCAATGGAGAAATTCCGCCATGAGTCCGCCACTGCTCCGCAACAGACAGAGCATGCTGCGGACACCAAATTCCGCTCCGCAGCCTATGCTCCGCAGCGGAATTTTACGCCTCGTCTAAACGAACACTGCTAAATTAAAGTGTAAGTCAATGGACAAACGGCTCCGCTGCGGATTAACGCTGCGGAGTGTCCGCAGCGGAATTTAAGTGAAATTCCGCCACGTGTGAACCCAGCCTTAAAGCTACTCCAGTAAAGATAAATACAATTTAGACCATCTTGAGTGGGATCTCATTGTATGGAGGGTGTGAACATGTAATCTCTATAGCTGGTTTAGGTTGAACATCTTTTTTAACTGCAATTTACTTTAAATTATAAAGAAAACTCATATCAGTGTGTAAATAAAGCATTACTATATAATCTAGGAGCAACTTATTCCAACACTTTGCTATTTTCTAGCGTTTGATTCTGTCACGAAACATCCTCCTGTGTGCTGTGCATTAATTAAGTAGGACACTTGACCACGGGCGATTCCAGGCGGCTTTGTCCTTCTAGAGCCAAGCCGGTGACAGCTAATTATTTTTCATCTATACATATTCTCCAAGCCTGTGGCTCACAAGTTGCCTGTTGGCCTTGCAAGACTGTTACTGGGATCTCTACCCAGAACACGAGATAATCAGAAGGGAAAGGAGGCGAAGAAGCTGTAAATTAAAAGCAGATTTGATGCATTCTTTTAAAATGTGGTGAATTTGCACTGCACATGTGTATATCTGTCTGACTAGGAGACCTCAGTATTTGCACATCTCCTAAATGTTCTCAATTCGATTCTTTCGTAAAGTTTCCTGTGTATGGTTTTACCATGTCTTACCTACCGGTCTCTTTGTCTCATGACCCTATTATGCTGATGTACCTTACCCCCGCTTCATGCTGTAGGTCTATGTGGCAGATCGTCTATTTTTTAAAGTTTGAAATGTTATGTCAATAAGTGTATTATGTATTACCTTAATAAAAATGATGGAAGCATGAGCGCTAAACAACACACGCTAAACAAAAAACAACTGTAAAATACGGAGGTGTTTTCAAGGGGAAACAGCCTCTGATTTTCTGCCGTTTTTTTTAAGCATCAAGCGTTTTTTGATGCATTTTTACGGTAGTTTTTTTTTAGTGTTTTTCTATCGAATCAATAAAAAACGGCTCCAAAAACGGCTCAAATAGTGACATGCATTTTTTATTTTTTTTTAAAAACGCCCCGTGGGAACGAAATGCAGTTTTTCTCATTGAAATTAATGGCCATATTTTAGCAGTTTTTCGGTGCATTTACGGCCCGAAAAACTGCTAAAAATAAGCCGTGTGAACATAACCTAAATATTCTAAATTTTTCAGATTCAGGATCTCAAAAGGAAATTCTATTGGAAAGAAGATCTAGTCTGATTTTAGTAGGGCCTGATTAATAAAGTTCGCCCAAAATATATTTTCGTTCCAGCGCTGGCTTTGTAGCACCTACAATCAGGGTCGGGACAAGGGATAGACAGAGTAGGCGGCTGCCTAGGGCACCATCGAGTGAACGAGAGCAATTTATGGTTTATTTTTAAAAAATAAAACAATGTTTTGCCTTTACATTTATTTTTATTTTTTTTTAAATCTGCGTTTTCTTGTATAAATAAGAATGTCAGGGATTATTTGGGAGTGGTGCATGAGAGGACAATTCATTTAATGATTGTCCGTCTATAATCTATCATGCTGGACTTCATAGACCGATGGTGGTGGGGCACATTGGGAAACCACTAACCACTTGGGCACCAAGAGCGCTTGTCCCGCCAATGCATACAGTAAGTTAGTACCATGCTGAAAAAACAGTGATCATTGTACACTAAAGGCTAAGGTTAGTGAAGGGCAAAAGGAAACCAAGTCAATAGTGTTTTCCTTAAGAATATGGCCTGAGGAAGATGCCGGTGCGGCATTGAAACGCGTAGCCTTGATCAATAAATATTACCATTTACAGCAACTGTATCATTATTGAGTAGCAGCGCCGTACTTATTCCCGTTTTTCAAGAATTTTACAGTACCATATTACGGTGGCCTTTCAGGCCTGACCGGCTGGGATTTCGGCAGCAGCACTCACCTGTTCACCTACTCCACGTGTTTGATCTATCTGCCTGTGGTAAGCGTCCATTTGTCAATCATCGTTTGTCATTTCTGGGCTTACTCACACTATGTGGCGCCGTGTTTTTTCCTTTTATTTCTCTTCCTTAAGAATAGGTTCTGTCTCTTTTAAGCTCTACCCATTGATAAAACAAAAGGGGCCACAGCGTTCCTCCCAGTGACATACCCTTTCATATTTCAAGAGCTGAAGATCTGCACGTCAGAAGGCAAAGGGGTACAAAGGGCAATCCGTGGGAATCGCAGGGTAACGACCTCCACGTATAACATCTTCTGACCTATCTCAGTGACATATCAGACGCTCTAATCTAATATAACTTTTTAGGTTTATCTGCTGTCCAATGTAATGATCAAGAAACCCTATAATGATGTCATAATGTATTGTGCCAAATGTTCTGCGCCACCTGTAGATAGTATAATTCTTTATTAAAGTTACAACTTTGAATAACTTCAATTTTTATTCCTTGTAAGATTGTGTAAATGTCTGCCAAAAGGAAACACTAGACTGCATGTGGATGTGAATGTATATAAGTTGGACTTTATGATTCCTTTATTGTTTGTATATAAAGTTTCAGATTAATCTGGCCCATTTTCCTATATTTGATTATAACGAGCACATTTTTAGTGGCAGGTAATCACTCATTAATGTCTCCATTATCTGAAAGTGTACCCTGAGCCTCAGACATATTCTGTCACCAGTGTTGTCACCACTGATGAAGAGACATTTGTTGGAGACGGGAAACGTAAAAGAGCAGAGGAGATCTATGGGGAATGGTACCAGCTACCAAACATTGCAGATGTTAGGAGATACACCATCTGTTTAAGCACCTGGATAGACAGGAGCAGGAAAGGACATTGATTATTCACGCTTAATGCTGAGTTTATTGCCTTTTTTTATATTAACCCATCATATCTGCACAGAAAGTATGAATTCAAACTTGTTTGTATCAGTTTTTACATCGGGTTGGTTTCGTTTCCACTTGCCAAGTTCAACATGATGGTTAGCAGGATGACATCATACCAGACAAGTCTGAGCTTTTTAGACTGCCCATCGTTATCTGAGTCTACACTTGCCAAGGGCGAGGTAGACAGGTGGCCCACTCTGTTGCCCAAGGGCCCATATTCACCTGGAGAATTCCTGTTGCTCAGTATCATCTTTACACAGGTGGTGAAGCATAGGAGTTTGCGCACACTCGCAATGGAGCTTTGATTGGGCCAACTTTCATATGATAACCAAGGAGTGCTTTTCCTTGAGCTTATTTTTGGTCAGTATCATGGTGAAACATTCATCTGTTCTGGTCAACCACCTCAGTCGTCACAAATTCAATCTCTGCCTTCTTTCTTAGATGTCTGGTCTCTGATGTTCCCAAACTGCCACCAAAGGCAACTGTAATGGCCGCGGACGCAGACCGCCGGCATGATATACTCACCAGCGGCTGCGACGGCAGACCATTGAGCTCCTGCCGGCATATCCTGCCTCTAAGACACCGGCGCGCCCTGCTTTCCTCTCCTGCTGATGCCTGTAGGGTGCGCGTGCATTCTCGCCCCCGCTCTTTAAGGGCCAGCCCGTGCACCAGGAAAATCTCCTCCAAACTATCCCAGAATACCAGGAACTATAAAAGGAACTCTGCCCATTCATTCCTTCCTTAGCAATGTTGTGTCTACTCATGATTGTCCTGCAAATGGTTCCTTAGCCGTATCCTGTATCCCGTTTCCAGTAATTGCGTTTAGTTCCAGTGCCAAGTCGAGTGTCCAAGACGCGTTTACCATCTGTGTCTAGTGCCCGTGCCATACCGAGTGTCCGAGATGATTTCACCACCTGTATCTGGTGCCCGTGCCATACCGAGTGTCAGACGACTGCACTACTCCAGTCTGGTGTCCTAGTCAAGTCCAGTGTCCGAGATGACTGCACTACTCCAGTCCGGAGCGCTAGCCTCACGTCATCATCCAGCACAGGCTGCTTCCCATTAACTGTCTGGCATTTACCCACTTCTGACCTTCCAGGTACTTTTGCATTACTGACTCTCACCGACTCTGTTGATCAGCAGCTGCTCCGTTACGGCGGAGTGGCCCAGTGGGTCCACATGCCTGCAAGTCGTTACAGCAACACACCAAGGCCTTGGCACCCAATGTGATAGGACATCAGCCAGTCCCTAAACATGATGGAGGGTAACATATGAGAGTTTCAACCATTGGTCTTATACAAAATCATGAGATCAAACTATCATTACTCAATCTATCAATCTATAATTTTGGGTGGTTCCTGTCTCTCCCAGTATATGAGCACAATCATACTCTGTCATAAAGGGTGTACAAACCATAGTGGAAGTTTCTGTATCTGATATGAGGCCCTTGGAGAGAGGAGCTTAGAAGACACCAACACTACTCGTTAAGGGTGATGTGAAAGTGCACACGACTGAACTGCAATGTTAGCAAACAAAAAGAGGGATGATACACCACCAAGGGATGGGAAATGATGAAGGCAATAAGCGTTGGTCCCTACTATTTAAGCATAGGGTCGGTGTGCCTGTACCAGCAGCAGGTCCCATTTTAATATTTGCCATGGTGCCCTTTTTAATGTATCTACACCCCTGTCTGTTTTCTATAAAAACAAGCGACCTCTACTAGTTATTTCTAGAAGTGGGAATATACACCATTCAGCCATAACCGTAAAAACACCTTCCTAAAATTGTGTTAGTCCCCCTTGTGCCCCCAAAACAGCTCTGACCCATCGAGGAATGAACTCCACAAGACCTCTGAAGGTGTCCTGTCATATCTGGCACCAAGATGTTAGCAACAGGTCCTTTAAGTCCTGTAAGTTGTGAGGTGGGACCTTCATGGATGTTTTTTCAACACCTTGAACTCTTTGTCTTGTTCTTTAAACCATTCCTGAATTATTTTTGCAGTGTGGCAGGGGCATTATCCTGCTGAAAGAGGGCACTGCAGTTAGGGATTTCCATTACCATGAAGAGGTGTACATGGTCTACAACCATGTTTAGGTAGGTGGTACATCCACATGAAAGCCAGGACCCAAGATTTCACCGCAGAACATTGCGCAGAGCATCACACTGCCTTCACCATCTTGCCGTCGTTGTCTTCCCATAGTGCATGTTGGTGCCATCTCTTCCTCAGGTAAACGATGTACACGCACCCAGTCATCCACATTATGTAAAAGAAAGCATGATTCATTAGACCAGGCCACCATCTTCCATTGCTCCATCGTCCAGTTCTGATGCTCATGTCCTGATTGGTGCCGCCTTTGGCAGTGGACAGGGGTCAACATGTGCAGTCTGACTGGTCTGCGGCTACACAGCCCCAACGCAGTGTGTTCTAACACTTTTTTCTATCATAGCCAGCATTAACTTTTTCGATAATTTGTGCTACAGTAGCTCTTGTGTGGTATTGGACCAGACGAGCTAGACTTCGCTCCTCACGTGCATCATTGAGCCTTTGGCGACCATGACCCTGTCGCCGGTATACTAGTTGTTGTTCGTTGGACCACTTTAGGTTGGTACTTAGCACTGCATACCGGGAACACCCCACAAAAGCTGCTGTTTTGGAGGTGCTCTAACCGAGTCGTATAGACATCACAATTTGGCCCTTGTCAAAATCGCCCATTTTTCCTGCTTCTAACACATCAACTTCAAGGACTGACTTGTCACTTGCTGCCGAATATATCCCACCCCTTGACAGGTGCCAATGTAGTTAAATACGGTCACATTGGGTGCGTGGACCCACTGGGCCATACCGCCTTAATGGTATGGCAGCTGGCCAACAGGACACAGGTAAAAGTCTATAGTTCATATAGGTATACCTGTGGTTGCTTCAGACAGTAACGAGGCAGGCTCGGAAGGGACTTTGGCAGCAGGCAGACACCAGGCGTGGTGTAACAGGACAGGCGTGGAATACAGCACAGCACGACTCTAACTCAATACGGTACTTGACCAGGATAGCACGCGATACAGGTTACAGGTAGCAGGAACAGGAAACACTGGGAACTGGAAGACACTAGGAGACCATTTGCAGGGACAAACTAGGGTAACGACAACAAAGCTCAGGCAATACAGGGAGGGGCAGAGCTCTTCTTATAGTCCAGGGTGCTCTGGGAGCAATCAGCTCAATCTCACACCTGGCTCCTTAAAGTGGCTCTGTCACCACATTATAAGTGCCCTATCTCATACATAAGGAGATGGGCGCTATAATGTAGGTGACAGCAGTGCTTTTTATTTAAAAAAAACAATCTGTTTTCACCACTTTATTAGCGATTTTAGATTTATGCTAATGAGTTGCTTAATGCCCAAGTGGGCGTGTTTTTACTTTAGACCAAGGGGGCGTTGTACAGAGGAGTGTATGACGCTGACCAATCAGTGACCAATCAGCCTCATGCACTCCTCTCCATTCATTTAGGCAGCGCATAGGGATCCTTTTAGATCAGTATGCACTGTCTTATGCTAACACATTAACGATACTGAAGTGTTTAGACAGTGAATAGACATTCGTTACTGTTTCTGTGGTAGTTACAGCAGAGGAAGCATAATCTCGTTGTAACCTGCAGAGATTGTGAATAGACATCCCGTGGAATGTCTATTCACTGTCTAAACACTTCAGTATCGTTAATGTGTTAGTATAAGACAGCACATAAGGATCTAGCAGGATCCCTATGCGCTGAGTAAATGAATGGAGAGGCGCGCATGATGCTGATTGGTCAGCGTCATACACTCCTCTGTACAACACCCACTTGGTCTAAAGTAAAAACACGCCCACTTGGGCATTAAGCAACTCATTAGCATAAATCTAAAATCGCTAATAAAGTGGTGAAAACAGATCGGTTTTTTTAAAATAAAAAGCACTGCTGTCACCTACATTATAGCGCCCATCTCCTTATGTAGGAGATAGGGCACTTATAATGTGGTGACAGATCCTCTTTAAGGCTGGACTGAGCTCACGAGCGCACCCTGGTGGTCACTGTGGAACAGAAGGGCCACATGTGCAGACATTTCTGGAGAGAAGGGCATCGACCAGATGTAAGGAGTTCGTGGTCAGCGACCACGGACGTTACAAATACTCAATGTTATTCACTTCACCTGCCAATGGTTATGTTATAGTTATGTTAATGTTATGGCAGGACGGTGAATACCACCGCTCAGATTTGTTAACTGAGGGTCTCGAAATACCCAAAACAGGTAGGGGTCCTTCTAGTTGCTGCTAATTTTCATGTGATTATTCTTTAAACCCAGGCTTTTTGTAGTTTTTAACGTTTTGGATTTTTTTCTTTTATACAGAATCATTTTTTTGAATTGTGCAGATGTTTTCACCTGCTCCGCATGATTTAGCACCTTGCTTTAATATTTCAGTGTTGAACGCCATTTTTCTTCCTCTGAAGCTCACATGTCTCCCTTGGTCTGTAATTTCTGCCATCTGCTGCATGTTCTCTTGGCTTTAGCCTCTGCCAGTTGCAAAAGTGTCAACTTCTCAGCTTCACAGACTCAAGGACAAAGAAGTTTATACGTGAGTCGCTGTGCCCGAGCTATGAGATGCATTTGTCTGCTTTTTGTTAAACTGTAAAGCTTCTGATGAATCCTATAAAACGAGATAAATGACAGGCCATATGAGACATTGATCGCTTCGGTTTTAACCCTTGTCTCTTCAAGCCTCCTATCTACTATTGCGGTTTAGATAAAATGTGGAATATTGATTTTTTTTTAGATCTTATTTTCAACAGGTTATAAAAAAAAGCCTTTTTCCGCAACCTTGGTGCCCTTATTTTACATTTAAAACCACACTTGTAGTTTATGGTGTAAAAACAAATCCTATTTTCTGAAGGTTTACAACAGAAGAGTAAAACAATGGTTTGCTATAATTATATGACCTGAAAAGCTTAAAGGGTAATGTGACCCAGAAAATACAATACCCATATTCAAGAGTGTGCCATGCAGGCAGACCATGCGACTGCTATGGGTCCCTTGAAGAGAGGGGCCCAGCCTAATTTGGTTTTGTCGCCCAGGTGGCAAAAAACTGTGCACGGTAGGGGCGGGAAGGGGGATCACTAGGCCCTTCTGTCCTAAGTGGCAAAACCTGACATTATACTGGGGGACCAGTTCGATCTTGGCTGTGGGGTTCTCGCTCTTCTTTGTGCACTGCTACCCTTATTGCATATTGCAGAATTATCCATACCATAGCTTACCTGTACGGCATGTTTCCAATTTTAATCACAAGAACCTGCACGCAAACACATCGATTATAGTGTTTAATTGTTTTAGTTATGACAGCCACAAAATGTCAGGTTATCATACTTGTCACTGGGATCACTGGATTGTAATATATAATAAAAATCCTTTAATCCAGCATTAAAGGGACACGATAGGTGCTGGATTATCAAATATTCTGGATAGTCATGGAAAAGTATATAAATCTCACCTGTCTGGTTTATACTTAGATTTATCCCATTGTCCATCAGACACCATGTTAAAGAAGCACTCGGGTGATTTATATATTTTTTCTTTTATTGTAAACCTATTGAGCCAATATGCCTAATGATATGGGTATTACCTTAATTTCTTTTTATTTTCTGTCTATAAATCGCTGTATTGTATCCCTTCCATTGGGTGCCGTGATACAACAGTGACCCCCGGAGCCTTCCTGGTCTCTCTATTCTAGGATGTGGTCACCATCTCACAGCGTGACCCTATTACTGTTGCATACAAATCTACATTACGGACTCCACTTCGCTCTCTATGTCGACTGACTCAACCTTAAATCAGTATTCTGGGGGGTCGGCTGGGTGGCATGGAACTGCTGGGTGGCATAAATCGACGTTATGATGCATAATATGGTGCCATATAGAGTTACATTATGGCAGTACACAGAGTGCCTATGGTTGTGGTACAGAACTGTTGCGACCCAGTGAGGTGCCAAAGACATTCCATGGCCGTCAATCTGAATTTTTAACAACTTTAAAGAAAATGGCGACTCTGGTGATTGTTTTTATTTTAATGCATTGAAAAAGGAATGAAAACCATGTGCAAGGTTATCACTTCTGCTGCTCCGGTCTTAGGCTTTGTGTTCTTTACACCAATCCAGACCTGCCAGGATCTTGCAAATCTTAAAACGCAAACCATAAACATTGCACATTACCATGATATTTGCATTAGGAAGGATCTTAGGAAATACTAAAAGGGCATATCCAAAAACAGCAGTGTAACACATTACCATGAGGCCCATAGTAAAACTTGATATTGGGCCCCTCTCCACCATTTCCACAATCAGCAGCAAAAGTTCTGAAAAAGGTAACATTATGATTATCTACATTCTGTCCCTTGGGGCATTTCCTACCTTTGGGCCATTATTCATTGTCTCTCTCTTCTTGCCACACGCTCAGCTCCTCTTTCCACCTCCATCATTCTAATACCTTCCCCTTTTCCAGCAGTGGTAATGCAGTGATCAATCACTAGCTACCCCTTGGGTCTGAGGCTCCTTCAACAATAGAGGAATGCCCCCTGGACCCCATAGCATCCGGTTTGCCTTCAATTGCGCTACTTATGCCCTTGCTCCATTTCTATTTTAGGGAAGCTAGTTATTCTACCTTTACTTATAGCCAAGGGCTAATTGTACCGTATCGTGCTGTACTGTACCGTAAGGGTCCATCCACCAAGGATGGTTGGGATGACTACTGTATGTGGCCCATGAGCTTCAAATTATGCCTCGGCACACAGCTTCTGCAATGACTGCTACCCTGGTATTTACTCCCTTCTCCCCAAAGATCAATATAGTACATTCAGAAGAGAGAGAGAGAGAGAGAGAGACAACAGAGAAAGATCCGGAGCTGCATCTATTGAGTCCTTGACAAAATATCAGCACAGTCTGAATTCCGTAATTGTGTGTACACCGAACAATAATTCCATGGACATTGTATAAATGAGGCAGCGCATCGCTTTTGTCATAGAGATCCCTGGTGCAGATGTCTGAAATGATAAACTTAAAAGTTTGCTTTAAAGAAAAGTTCACTTGGATAGAACATTATGAAGTCTTTAACTTCCTTTTTTTTTCTCTAAAAAGCTCTCAGACAGCCTCAAATATGTGCCTAAGGACAACGACTGAAAAGCAGTTTCCGAGATAGCTTTTCTCCTGAATAAATGAATGGAAAGATTTTATGCTGATAATAAAGATAAGTAATGTATTTCTTTCTGGAGCAGTGCCTGCAGATACAAAGACATATGGGATTTTGAAGTGATAAGGAATCGAACCCTTAGGGTCATTCGGTTGTCAGGACTGAAGATATCTCCTTCCATAAAACGCACAAAATACCTCTTCTTCGAGCCTTGATGAGCTTCACGTAGTGTGATTCTCTAAAGGGGCTCAAGGTGCTCTGTTAAAGGCAAATAACCCATCATATGAGGCTACAGAAGAAAACGGCAACCAATAGGATTCCATATTTAATATTTTTTGCATTATTTAGAAAATGACGAATCCTTTTTCAAGGGATTCTAAGTAATATATGCACTTTTCGGTGACTATAGACACCAAGCGTCCTACTCTACTTATCATGTGCTATATTTTAGCCAATCACGTATCAAGAGATATATATCTCCTCTCTGCCTTGGTCTTCCGCCAATTTCATTTGCATTGGAAGCTGGAAAAATTACAGGGCCCTGGGCTCCCCTATAAAGCAATTTCTAAAAAGAAAATAGGCAACCCCAAGATTTTTAATAAAGAATCTATACATACCCCTATTTTTATTTCACAAAGCAAAGACTGGTGGCAGGTTCTCTTTAAACTTCTCTCAGTTGCTCCTTCGCAACAGATGGGAAAACTGCCAAGGATATATTCAGGACTCCCACTATCGGCATCCATCAATCTGGAGTGATGACAAAGGAATATTTTGTTTATAGGGACGTAACGTAATGTCACCCAATGCTATTGGATAAATGCGATCATGTGATGTTACATCGCTATAGATGGAACGTCGCTGCAATCTAGTCATGACACCCGACAGATGGGTGCTGACGATGGGAGACAAAATAAGAATATATTTTCTTTTTTTATATATATATTTTTTTATATATTTTGTACAGGGTTTAGGATTGTTTTAAACATCATGCACTTCATTTACAGTACGTTAAGAATTTGAAGTCTATTGCTAAGGAGCTTCTGACAAAATGTAACATGTTCAGGAGCATGTAGTGTCCGGTGATTTTCATTACACAAGGACTCTATCCGGCACTGACAAAAATTTCCAGTACATTGTAATTGAAACATGGAGGTGTTCCTAAAAATTAGGGAAAGTAACTAAAATGTTATGACTTAGAGTAGCTATACACAATAATACGTATAACTAAATAAGCAATAAACTATAACACCAATGACTAATTATCAGGAGTATAAGGGGTGCTGAGGTAACGGTGACGATCAGGCCCAAACACCATTTTTATAAATGGCACAGGGTGGGCGGGGGGTGGTCATACTACAGATTACAAGTAACACCTCTATTACGCTACACATTTATCATACATTTTCTACAAGCACCGATCACAATTTAAATAGGTGACACATCACTTACAAGAACAGTTTACAATTTGATCACTTGAGTAATTGCAAACAAATCTTTCCGCTGCTATTTTAAGCCGAGCAACCATCAATAATGTAATAATATATTGAAGGAAACGTGTTAAAATGCTTAGACAAAAAAATCAATCAAATAATTCTATTGCTTTGAATGTTTCTTTTTGTTTCTATTACGTTCCTGGTACAATCGTTGGATTTTATCCAATCGCAGGGTATAAAACAGCTGTAGAATGATCAACATTTAGGGATTATAATCAGATTTGGGGGTTTTTGCTAAACCAATTGTTATATCAAATGCTGTTACGCTGCTATAATCGCTGGGATTTGTAATAAACTTATGTTATGCGCGATAGGGGGACATTTTCATTGGTGATTATGAGGGAAATATACTGCACTGTACATCGTAAAAATAAGATAATAATATACAACCACCTGAAAATAATAAGAAACTAAATTGAAAATCGGCATTAGGCTGGGTTCACACGACCTATTTTCAGACGTAAACGAGGCGTATTATGCCTCGTTTTACGTCTGAAAATAGGGCTACAATACGTCGGCAAACATCTGCCCATTCATTTGAATGGATTTGCCGACGTACTGTGTCGACGACCTGTCATTTACGCGTCGTCGTTTGACAGCTGTCAAAAGACGACGCGTAAAATTACAGCCTCGTCAAAAGAAGTGCAGGACACTTATATACATTATATGCAGGACACTTATATACATTATATGCAGGACACTTATATACATTATATGCAGGACACTTATATACATTATATGCAGGACACTTATATACATTATATGCGGGACACTTATATACATTATATGCAGGACACTTATATACATTATATGCGGGACACTTATATACATTATATGCAGGACACTTATATACATTATATGCAGGACACTTCTTTCAGACGTAATTTGAGCCGTTCTTCATTGAACTCCATGAAGCACAGCTCAAAATTTACGGCTGTCAGAGAAGCCTCGCAAAATGCGAGGAGGAGCAATTACGGCTGAAACGAGGCAGCTGTTTTCTCCTGAAAACAGTCTGTCATTTCAGCCGTAAAAGCCTCTCATCGTGTGCACATACCCTTACACAGCTTGTCATGTTCTCCATCTTTGCTAATGAAATCACTATCAAGTATTTATTAATTAAAGCAGCAGATTGGGGACATTCAAGGACAAGAAATGACAACAGTAGTAAGACCTTAGAGATTTTTTGTAATCTTTGGGGGGGGGGGGGGACTTGGCAAGTGTTACATTTCCCTGCCACGCCATCACTGGAAAAAATAAGTATTACACCGTTCTTAATTAAATCAATGGGCAGTTCGTGTAACTCACTGGGTCCTTCAGACAAGAGGTGGTCTTTGTAACCATCCCCAGTTCTGGCTACTCCTGAATGGGAGAACGCATCGATTAACCACTCCCCGTGAAAGTGCTGCCTTTTCACGTCCTAATAGAAAGTGCCACTTTCCATTAGGACATCAATAAGCATCTGCTGGTGCCCCCATGGGAATCGGTTCCAGGGCCCCCTCTTCCTCACTCCATTTTTTTCTGCAAGTACAGACACAGCTGTGGGAAGTGAGCAGTGTGGGCCTAACAAAATGGCTCGATAAACCCCATAGATGCTGCACTCAATAGCGACAACGGCAGCCAAAGAGTTTGACAGAGAAAGGGGGTTCCCTCTGTCAGTCTATCTTCATCAGCACCTCGTGATCGCGTTTTGAGGTGCCGATGAATTTCTGTCAGTCGGCTGACTATGTCTATAAGGCCATGCCAGACACATGACTTAATAGTTAGCCTGTCAATGTTATACTGGCAGATATTAATATTCTAAAGCATTATATGAGCGATCAATCGATTGCATGTTTTAGTCCCCTAGTGGGAATAAAAAAAGTTCAATAAGATTTAACAAAATAAAAAAAGCCGCCCTAACAATAATATATAAAAAACGTGCTTTCATAAAAAAAAGGATTTTATTTTTTGAAATGGTAAAAAAAATGTAAAAAATAATAGATATATTGTATCGTCACAAATGTAACAACCCGTAGAAAAAAGATAACCTCCTATATATATTGCATCACACTTTGTGTTAAAAAAAAAACTAAAAAAAACTAGGACTATTTTGGTATTACCGGAATCATACAGAATAAAGTTAACATGTTATTTATACCGACCGGCCCATAATATTAGAAGAAAAAACCGCAACAGAACAATGGCAGAATTTATGTTTTTTCCCCCCATTCTTACCCCTAAAAAAGATAATCAATAAATGATATGTGCCTTAAAATAGTGCCAATAAAAACAACAACCCGTCCTGCAAAAAAACACGACCTCTTACAGCTTTGTCGACAAAATTTTTTTAAAAAGTCATCCGTTGATGAAATCATGAAAAAAAAATCGCTTCATCCTGAAAGCTTAAAATAGGTTGGTCCTTAAGGGGTTAACTCGGAATTCACTAATAGGGTACTCCGAAAATGGGTTTTCAAAACCAGATAACCCCTTTAAGGTGCTGAGATCTATGGTCACTTAGTCACCCTCTTCTATGCCCTTTTCTGCTCTCTACCCCCCTCACCTCCGTCTATGTGTGCCAACCTTGTGTCTGTTATTCCCATAGTCATGCCCTTCCATGCCGACATGGATTAATACAAAGGGGAAGGCAATATTATATTGAAGTATGAATGCCCTCAGAAAAGCAAACATACTCAACTCCTTCGCTTAGAATGTCCATTCATTTTGAGAAAGCGATAATAATACAGTACTACGGCCAATATTTGCATTTACAAATCAGTGGTTAGAACATCTCTATAGAAAAGTTTCTACCAATAACTTTAGTTGTGCTTTAATTCAACCGAATGTTTCTCAAAGACTTGCTCTTTTAACCAACGACATAATATCTTCTTTCATCCTAGACATGTCATTTGACTGGTTTCAATATATTCTATAATTACGCTATGTCTATAGAGAAGACAGTTTAATGTTATATTCCTTATCCAGATAAATGGATGTCCCTGAGCAGTGACCTCCATTCGTAACCTTATCGTGCTGCGTCTTACGATAACACTTACCAAGATTAAATTTATTACTTAAATATGGCTTTGCCGTTGTAGAAGTAATAGAATTGTCTGGGAGTATTGGAGTAATGTTTGTGTACGGATTAGAAAACAGAAAGAGCCTAACGAAGAGAATGGAGGAATAATTATCGAATCAGCGGCCATGTTCCATTTAATATGTCACCATGTATTATTTTCACGACAGTGTAACTCAGCAGCCTAGAGATATCCATCTCTCACAGACTAGTGAGTCATATAGAAGGAACAATATTTAACCCGTCTTCTACAACCCAGAATGATATGGTAACAAAGAGGGAAAATGTCAACCATACAAGAAGCAAGATATTCAAATACAGCATAAAGAATAGGGCGCTGGGGTGGGGGAGGGACGGTATAGAATAACTATGAGGAAAAATATGTATTATATGTATATCTGTAATATTGTAATATTTATTCTTGAACCATAAAATTATTATGAAATGAAAATAAATAAATAAATACAGCATTCCAATGATAAAGGAGAAATAAAATTCTGCAAAATATTTAGTATTTGGATTGTAACAGTCACAAATTTGGTATTGAAGAGGGTTTTATTTACTTTATTATCATATTTCAGGTTGTTTTTTTTTATTGGGTGGGGGGTGGCGTTACCATTTCATTTTTGCTTATCAACTTTCTCTAATCAGCAGATTTAAATAATGTATAAAGCCAAAACAATATGAACAAAATGTGCATGTTATAAAACCTAAAACCTTTGGGGTCTCATTATACCATTATAAAACAGTATATAAAATGCCAATAGTATAAAAAAGTATGCAAATAGAATTATAAGAATAAAAAAGAAAAATCTGCCAAAGATCACATGTCATATATTGATGTTTTTGGTTTATTTAAGCGGCATTTAATATACAACCGTTAAGGCCTCATGCACACAACCATAGTAATGTGCACGGCCGTGATTTTCGGGTTGGCCGGCAGCGGACTGTCAGCCGCAAGCCGCCCGCGAATCGTGGGCAATGCACATGGCCGCGGCCATTATTTTCAATGAGCCCGGACCGCAGAAGACAGCCGTAATAAGACATGTCCGTTCTTTCTACGGTCCAGGCTCCCGGGCCATGCACAGACCGTAAAAACTACGGTCGTGTGCATGGCCCCATAGAAATGAATGGGGCCGCTATTC
Organism: Rhinoderma darwinii; assembly: GCF_050947455.1. Lineage (NCBI taxonomy): Eukaryota > Metazoa > Chordata > Amphibia > Anura > Rhinodermatidae > Rhinoderma > Rhinoderma darwinii. The sequence goes on along the minus strand of NC_134693.1, from coordinate 23,514,221 downwards.
TCCCATGGATTTTCATGGGAATTGCGGCCGCAAAAACACGTTCATGTGCATGGGGCCTTAGTTAATTAATAAGAAGCTAGAAACGTATGTGTATGTGTGTGTGTGTGTATAGGGGGGTTATTATAAATTATTATAAAAATCTTTATAGTTGTCAGAGCACCAAATCATTTTTGAATTCTCCGTTGGTGGAGCTCCGTGTTGTGTTTCCGGTTGGGACTAGGGGCCTCTAATTGGGCAGATGCCGGTGTAAGAGCTGGAGTGGTGATAGGAATGAGCTGGTCCTTCAGTACTAGAAGGAAACCTGGAAGAAGACCCCAAGTTAGATTTCACAAGAGGTAGTGTGCCTATAGTAGAGTCCAAAGCAGAAGTAACGTAGAATCCATTAGACACCTGGATTGAATCTGGTCCAAGGGGTTGTGCTCCAGAGGGAGTAGGAACTTGTGCTGTTGTGAGTAAGCAAGTAGGGTTTTGCGTATCTCTACAGAAATGCATTTTAAAAGTTCTTCGATTCCACCATTATTTTCTTTATGTTCTGCCCATGGTTTGAAGTGGCTAAACACCTCCTATGACAACACTTCCTGCACTTTACCTGCTCAGTATTATGAGATAGTGAGCCGTATAGCAATCAGAATCCAACTTTTTTTTCTATCATTTGATAAAATTGTTGTAGTACTATAGCAAAATCCCAAACTGCCCCCCCCCCTCCCTATGTTAATCCATGTTCCCATGCCCATTCGGGGACAAGTAGACCCGGCGCTTGTTCCTCAAGTTCATGGGCATGTTGTAGCATCTGTGGGGAGGGGAAGACCTGTGTGGGTTTACATTGCCCAATACGAAGGAGCCGTCCTTAGATGAGGACCCACCATCCAAAGACTCCCGCTCAATGGTTCAACATATCTGTTTCGCTTCATATTCATAAGCTTTGGAAAAACGACTTGGATGTCTTTCATGTACCATCCCGGAGCTGTACCTATTAATATTAACAAGCAGAATTGTGAAAACAGTCTCCAGGCCAACTCCTCTAGCAATACTTAGTGATGTGATTCAATATTAGGTGCCGACAAAGAAAATTAAAATGACCCTCTAAATGCAACCTTTCATAAGAACATATGGAAAGTCATAGATGTAACTCTTTGGTCTTCTGATTCCGTCCTAAATATATTTTCTATTACACCACAGACTTCTCAAATAAACGGGAAAAGAAAATACAATGATAACAGCAATAATAATAATAATGCATTAATAATCAAACAATCAAAAATTCACGTTGCAAAGTGATCCATTAAAAGCTGCAGGATATCTTTTCGGAGCCGCGTACTGCGAGTGTCTTGCAAGAGAAAGACGTGAAATCCGAATCAGTGTCCAATATGATGATTAACGTTCAAAAAAAGTCAAGAAAATGTATGCAGCAGAGCTGTGAATGCTATTAGAGCTGCTAGCGCGTGCTGTGTCTGCCTTCAATTTCTCTGTTGACAAAGCAGAAGGAAAGAAGCAGCTTTTGTTTTACCAGCTCGGGAAAAAAGACTGTTCTTAGGTACATAGGGTCACCTGATCTCATAGGCAATTACAGAGTTACTGAAAAAAAACTTCTCCCTGCAGCTCGTAAGCACATAAAAAAAAGTCACTTCTGGGAATTAAGTAGAAAAATGACTTTTTAGATGTCGACTGTTGAATCATTTTGAATTCCACCTCTAGAGCAGAAAATGATGAGTTTAATATCATAGCGGGAGGTATCTTGCATCTCCCTTTAAAGACAGCTCTCAGCATCCAGCAGGTTCCCAGCTAACAATTTATTGCTTTCTCCTTGTCTTCGCAGACAAATTATATGACAATCACTCTCCCTTTTAATTCCAGCATGCTTTGCTTCATCTTATTTTTAATTGCTTCTCCGGTAAAGGAGCAAACTTTTCGTGCAAGCAACTGCTCTATTTTTGAAGTTATTTACTGCAAGTATTTAACCAAAAGAGAAAAGAAAATCAATCTACTTTTTACTTATCAGATGGATGT